>NC_058520.1:269474337-269479337 GCF_904849725.1 Hordeum vulgare subsp. vulgare
ATTACTTTTCACCCCTCTCTTATGTGACTTGTCGGCATATTCAATATGCTGACCTACACGGCTGCAACGTCTTATGTTGCAGATATTTTTCTTCGACGAGTAAGAGTACGATTCAGGGTTACGGTCTACACTCAACTTGCCGTTGGTGTTTATTGGGACTCCACTCCCTTGACTGCTTCCGCTGAGATATTTAAGGTATATATCAGTTTTACGCTATTTACATGTGATTGCACTTTGATATATACATTGATGTACTATATGTGCCACCATACTGATCCAGGGATGGCACAGAAACACAGAGGCTTCACTCGTTTTGAGTCGGATCGCTACAGAAATGGTATCAGAGCACATGTTGACTGTAGGACGCGACCCTAGAAACTGGAAATTTCTTAGGAAAGGATCTCTCAAAATTTCTATTTTCGAGAACACCTTTCACCTCTCATCTCTTCTGATTTAATCAAATATTCTCTCTCACCTCCACTAGTTATACAATCCCCTTACCCCTTTGACCTCTTGAAGAATCAATGGAGTTCTACTTCAAAGTAAAGAGGATTTCAACATGCATTTGAAGAATTGAAGGTGCACCGATTGAAGACTCTCAAGACCCGAAGAACTCGAAGACCCTGAAGCGTTCGAATATTTATATGACCATTAGAAGTCCAAACCCCTGTTATATACCCACGTTAGATGCGATGATTTGTGATCCGTCATTGGTGTGTGTTTTCCGACGGCCACAAATAAAACCTATTCTCAAAAATATTGTTTGTTTTGTGTGTATCTCCCTCTCTCTTACCCGTCTCATCCCCAAAACCTCAACCCTACCAGATGGAGTATGAAGCTGGACTTGTAGTCTCTGGACCAATGACCCAGCTGGAGGCTGATATATGGATTCAAACCATGGAGAACCACTTCGGGAGCAACTTGATCTCAAGGAAGTACGAAGTGGAAGACGCTCTTCAGTACTTTACACAAAGTGCTTCAATCTGGTGGAAAATGCATCATGCCATACAAGGATTTAGTGGAGCAGAAACCTGGGACGAATTCAAGAGGACTCTGTTAAGATCCCGTCTCATTCGGAAGTGCTATGATAATCCGAAGGAGAAGACTTGGGCATGCAAGATCTGTGGAGAAATAGGACACACCCAGGAAGAACACAAGGATGGATGCACTCATTGTGAAGGAAATCACCTAGGTGAGGAGTGCCCAAGTAGTCAGGTGACTTGTATCTTGTGTGAAGGAACCACCCACTACCCAGCTCAGTGTCACATTTACCCCAAGGTGCAACAAGTTGTCAAGCAGCAGAAAGATGCAGTGACGGAAACCCTCAAGAAGAAGGCTCTAGAAGGACCGGTGATGAACGAAAATATTGAAGACCCTGATGGACAAGGTCTGACCAGATTTTTCTCCAATGCATGCTACTCATGTGGAGAAGAAGGACATTATTCACAGGATTGCACAAAGAGAAGCCAAGAGTATCTGGGAAACTTCCCGACGGAAGAAGTGGAGTTTGATCCACTTGAAACAGAAGAACTGGCCAAAATGAAGGAGTCCAGAAAGAAGAAAAAGTACCCTCGGAAGAGCCAAATCTCTGCAGATATAGACCTGAGTCATGTAAGATGTTACAAGTGTATGGAATTTGGCCACCACAAATACATGTGCTCAGGAAGGAAGCCGGAAATCCAAGGAGCAAAAGCAAAAGCTAAGAAGCCTCGAGACTTGTCAGAACTCATTTGCTTTCGTTGCAAGGAAGCAGGACATTTTGCTAGCGATTGTCCGCAAAGGAAGAAAGCTAGAATGGAGTACTTAAGTTTTGACCAGGGCAATAAGTGTGATCTGAAGCACTCTTGTTTTTCATTGAGATCATGGAGTGAAATTTTTGTAACAGAAGTCCCTGAGATTGTAATAACATCATGAATAAATGGAATTTATTGTCTCATGATTGCCTATGTTGAAAATGTATGCGTTGTTTCTCTACGAGCAAAGATCTCTGAACATTATGAGGATATGAGAAAATATGGTCTATGCAGGCATGAGTATAATTCATTTTTAGTGTGGTAGTAATCGGTAAACCCACAGGATCCATTGAGTAGGAGTGTACCATGATTACCAAGGAGACATATACATTCCTGTGAGTACCTATTTACTGACACCTGCAGATGGCAACTCTCTACGAGTCATTTCTCAAGGGCCCAGAAACGATCATGACCCTGACCAGTGGTCATGATTACCCGAAAATCCTGAAGGACATGATGAAGCACATTCATCTTGAAGGGGATGCAGTCTACAAAGGCTACCCATTCATGGAAAGTGGAGTGGAACTTTGGTATGTGGAAGTACACCTCCACCATGTGTAAGGAGTTTGTCCAAAGACTATGGGGCAATACTTTTTCATTTCGCGTGTACCACGAGCAACCTTCTTTGATGCTGTTTGCGAAGCTGCCATGGAAGCCATACGTCACATTGGAGAAATACTTGAAGCAAGACTCCGTCATACCCAGGAATACCTGAGTGAAGTACGTGCGGAGATGATGGAGATGAAGCTAATGCCCACCATGATGAAGCGAAAGATGGATGATTTCAAGGAGCACCTCGGAAAGTTCCAGTGGTACTAAAGTACCTCCAAGAGAGACAAATGAATAAAGTTGGCAGAAATGCTTGACCATACCGAACAATGTGGATGGCAGCATTTGTAATAAATTACTTTTGAGTTAGAATTTTGAAGAAAGCAAGGATGTAATAAAGGATTGATTATGAAATGAATATGATTTATGGAAGAAGCTATGATGTATCAGCAAACGTTTTCTTAGGAGCACACGACAACCTGAGAGTGGTGAAGAATCGATTGATGTTTTGTTCATCTTGCAGAACCAATGGTTTATCCGAACTTCATTCGTGGACAAGAGAAACTCTGCAACGCTTGTGAGGATGCCCAAGTGTTAGAATGCGAGATTCGCTAAACCTTATACAGAGAAGTGATTTGGGTGCGGAATGGATTGATCACCATGACGACTTACTCTTATCATTTATCTTGCTATTCGGAATGGTAAATCTGAGAGACTTACCCATATAGAGAGATGACGTTCTTTGAAGCTTTTGTTTAAGCCTTAGAATGGTATAAGAAAAGCCCATCTACATGGCACTTGTTGTCCCGCGTAGGAAATTTTACGATGAGGATGAAACCAAGACCCCTCTCTCTGCAGGATAGCCACAAATGGTAGACCACCATGAGAATCATCGATAGGTTAGTTAGAATTGATCACGAGACTGTCAGTTAAAGAAGACCCAGTAACGGAAGAAGCTTATATCAATGGAAGAGCCCTCGTTTTTGATGGAGACGTTATGAATATAACAGAAGATATGAAGACTTTGAGGAGTCAAATGCCAAAACCCCAGAGGATTGTTAAAATCTTAAGGGACTAGTATCTCTCATTGTAAGTGTGGTAGCATCTCACTTTGCCGGAGGTTGGATTTGTTAGAAGACCCCCAAACCCAAACCTTTCTTTCTATCCCCTCCGAATCTCGAGGACGAGATTCATTTTAAGTGTGGTAGGTTTGTAACATCCCAAATTTTGGAATGTAAAATAATTATTAGATTGTTTGTTTGTTTGCTTGAGTGATTGAAACTTGTGTGAAATTTGAAACTTTTCAAAAACTCTTGAATGAGAGGGAATAAAATGACTTTCCCCATCTCCGATGAATTCAAATTCAATCTTTTAAAAGCAATGAGAGAAGATGACATGACTTCTTCAACTATAAATAATTTGAATGGAGCTGGCATTTGAATTTCCTTCGATTTTAATTTGCAAATTCTATTTTCCCTCCACTCAAGGAATGCCGGGGAATAATATTCTGTCAAACAGAAAAGAGAGGAGTAACATGACCCTCCAAAGCCAGGGTCATTTGTTGAAGTATTTTGAGCCAAGGAAACAAAATTTAATTTAAGAAAATAATTGCAAAAAGAAATAATGCTTTTAGGTATTTTTTGCAAAAACATTTTTTTTAATTTTTTATTTTGGCCGTGGAAAAATGCCCATCATTTAGATTTTATTTTTCTGATAATTTTAGTGTATAGAAACTCTATATTACGAATTGATTTGATTTCCCTTTTATCGTTTTCGTTTCCTAATTTTGAAAGAAGGAAAGAAATCGCGTTTAATAGGAAATAAAGAGCTGGCCCATTAAGGAGTTTCCAAATCTCGCCTGTTTAGTATCTTCTCCTTCCTCTAGTCATTCACGTTACGAGGAAATTCCATGGCAGGAACCAAGAGATCCTCTCCTTCCGGAATTCGCGAATCTCCTTCCCTCCCAGCACCTCCTCGCCACCTATAAAGGATCCCCTCGTCCTCCTCGTTCCATTCCCCTCGAGAAACGCCCCGTTGCCATGCTCGTAGCCACGGCGCCACCATCCTCATCTTCCTGTCAAGAACGGAGTACAGTAGGTCTCGTGGCGCTTCCCCATCACCCCTGCCGAGCCTCTCCAGCGCCCCACCCCCTGCTGTGCTACTCCTCTGCCGATTCCCCACCCCGCCGGCGACCTCCCCACCTCGCCGGAGCAGCTACCTCGCCGGAGTTCTTCCTCTCTGTCACCCATGGTGAGATTCACGAAATCCCGTATTGCAGTTTTTTCAGAAAATTGCAACCTTAGAAAATTCATATCTATTGTTCTATACCTCCGAATTAGGTGATTCTTTTTGTGTTGGATCAACAATTTTATGTAGTTTCTGTAGATATATAATTTGTCTTTGTTTGGATTTATAAAAATTGAGTTAGATCAGATTTTCATTAAAGCTTGTTTTGCTTATTCCGGGAGTTTAAAAATAGCTTTTAATTTGAAACTTTTTTCTGCTGCTTCCTATTGATCATATCTTTCCGTAGTTTAAGTTTCCATTTTTTAAATAGTTTTACTTAGGGTTTTAAGCAAAACAGATTCTGTTTTAGCCTTTTTTGTTTTCTTGCTATTTCTTTTGTATTAATTGTTCTTAATTTGTTTTTTTTTAATT
>NC_058520.1:269484337-269504337 GCF_904849725.1 Hordeum vulgare subsp. vulgare
GCAAGGCTCCAAGGCCACGGGGGAAATCCTTTGCATATTTGCCTAGGAAGTCCCTTAAGGCGTAGCCGTAGCAGAAGGATTCTTGGTGCCGTTGCTGAGGAGTATCCAGACAAGAACAGTTTCCCGTCAGCACGTTTCTGGCGCCGTTGGAAGGTCTTTTGTTGTAGTAGGAGAAGTATTTCTGGCGCCGTTGCTGGGGAAGGAGAGATCTATCCAAGTAGGTCATCTCCCCCACTTGCATTTACTTTTTTGCCAGCTGCCTCTCGTTTTCCTCTCCCCCACTTCACATTCGCCGTTTTCATTTGCCTTTTTCGTTTGCCTTTTTCATTCGCCCTTTTCTCGCTTGCTTTTTGTTCGCTTGTGTGCTATGTGCCTTCAATATGCTTGCATCTTCGCTTGGTGAAAATCTAGTGATATGGATCCTCACCCACTTGCTAATGTCTTTAAGAGATCCAATTATGTTGATCCAATTGCTAGAGAGTTGAGTGCACTTGACTATCTTTATGGAGTTTTGCTTGAGATGTGTCAATCTGAAAATCGTGATGAAGAAATTCATGAAGTGATTCACGAGGGCTCCTTGGATGAAAAGCATGATTGCAATGGTTTCACTATAAATTCTATTAGTGACAATCATGCTAAAAATATGCAAAACCCTAAGCTTGGGGATGCTAGTTTTGCTATGTCCACTACTTGTTGCAATAATAATGATTGGGGTGATGATCTTTCTTATGATCTTGAAAATTTGTTCAAACCTCATGATGAAAATGATATTTGCAATAATATTGAAAGTGGGTTCGGAGAAGTCATGACTTTAGTTGATGATAATCCCACTATTTTTGAAGAGCGTCAACTTTGCATGCATGTGGATCATGAAAAGAATATCCTATGTGATAGCTACATTGTCCAATTTGATTATGATCCCACATGTAATTGCTTTGAGAGAGGAAAATATTGTGGTAGAAACTTTCATGTTACACAATTACCTCTCGTTATGTTGAGATTGCTATTATCTCTTTCTTCTTCCTTGCATTTGGTAACCATTGGTTGTCTTGACAACTTGTTTTCCTATAGAATGCCTATGCATAGGAAGTATGTTAGACTTCAATGTGATTTTCACATGCTTTAGGATGCTCTCGTTGTGCTTCAATTCTTGTCTTTTGTGAGAGCATCATTGAATGCCTAGCTAAGGGCGTTAAACAATGGCGCTTGTGTGACAGCCCGATGCCGACATTCCAGAAGATTCCCCTCTCTTTCTGTCTTCGTCGGGTGTCTATTTTCTTTTGTCGCATCATCATCGCATCATGCTCATCATCTCCATTGCATCGGCATCCCGTTGCCGCCCGTTTTCAAACTTGCATCCGTTGCTAGTTGTCGGTTCCCGTCGTTGTCCGTTCTGAGCCCGACCGCAAACGCACGCGCCCGCGGCACCGTGGTAACCCTGTTTTTAAAGTGTGCGTTAAACTTTCTCTGATCGGGGTGAAACTTGTCATGCGGTCGTAAATAGATATAGCTAGGCCGCCTGTCAGATTTCTTCGCGATCGGATTCCGTCTGGTACCCGAACGGTCGATCGTAGCGGCGTCATATCCGGTCTATTGTGAGATGTTTTCGGGGTTTTAAATATCGTGTTGCCGTGCTGCTCTATTTCCCTCTCACCTCCGCCTAGCCCCTCTGCTCAATGCACCGACCACCACGCAAACTATTCCGAAAATTCCCCCCCCCCCGGACCAGAACACGACGGTCATAACCGTTAGGTCGGCATCAACCCCGTAATACCTCAAAACATCTCCGGTTTGTCAAACGGTCTCCCTAACCTAGTTATCTCGACCATCCAATCTAAAACAGAGGGTCGAGATAGACCTAAACTTAGACCACCTAACTACTTTGGCACCCAACTCTAGCTAACCAATTCTACCTCCCGACAATGCCGCCGCCCCACCTCGTTTTCCCCATCAGGCCAACCCGCAGCGCCTCCTCCTTCCACCCATCGCAGCCAGCCAAAGCTCCAGCGCGTGCCCGAGCTCGTCTGCCCCGCCAGAGATGCCCAGCGCCGCCCCTGGCCAAAAGCCTAGCGCCCCTTCATCCACAGCCTCTTCCCCAACACCCGCGCCCTGCCGGATCCCGTCAACCTCGCCGTCGCGCGCAGCTCGTCCCTGAGCTTATGCCGCATCTGTCGCTCCTTCTCTCTGCGCTCCGCCGCCTCTGCCGTCCCGCGCTGCTGCTCGTACGCAGGAGCCGCAGGCCCCCCTGTAGGCCGAGCCGCCGCTGCCTCCCTGCCGTGTCGCCCGCGCCTGGCCTCGCCGTTCCCCTGCGTGCCGCCTCACTCTCCCGTGTCCCGTGTCGTTGCACCGCCCTGCATGATGTGTTGCCTGCCATGGTGTTCTGCTGCCGTCCCGAGGCCCTCAGCGTAGCTTGCCGCGTCGTGCCGCCTCGCCTGCCTCCATTCCCGCGCTGCGCCCCCTCGGTCCCGCCTGCCTGCGCGCTGCCGCAGCGACCTCCGGAGCTGCCCCCGTGCTTGCCATGCTTGCTGTCGTAGCTGTTGGTTGGTGGCCGCCATAGCTGCTATTTGCTTGTTGCTGTTGATTGCCTCCTCCTGCCGATGCTAGGCTTGCTGCTAGTTATGTTGCTCCTGCTGTAGCATAGATGCTCTTGCCTTCTGCCGAGTTAGATGCTGCTGCTTGCCATTTTGTTGCATGGCTGATGCTAGCAGCCGCTGCTTATTCCTGTTGCTGCCTGTTCTGCTGCTGCCGCTGCTAGGTTGTAGATGCTGCTTTCCTAGCTTGCCGTTTGCCTTGCATGCTTTGTTAGATGCTAGGCTAGCTTGCTGCCTGCTTGCTGCTTAGTGCCTTGCTAGCTTGCTCCTGCTTGCGTTTTGCTGCTGTTGCTGTAGTAGCTTAGTGCTGTTGCTTGCCTGATGTTGGTTGTCACGCGTAGTTCGCTGTTTGCTGCTAGGTTAGTTGCTTGCTGCCGTCGTCGACGAGCGTTGCTGTTGTGTTGCCTGCCATCGCCGCGTGCACCATCCCCGCTTGCCGTGAGTCAACGACTAATTCGCTGAGTTCCACGACGTCTCTGACGACCCCCGGGATATACGGATTCGTGAATGACTACCGACGCCGAAGACCGTGTGCCGACGCCGAGCGAACGACTACCGTCGACGAGACCGTGTACGACTACTTCCACGACGACCACGACTTCCACGACGACCGTTGGTCTCCTTCTCCGAACCGAACCGCTCCGATATGCACGCGTCGAAGGTATACCGATGAGACGTGTCGTGTACCGAACACATATGAGGTATGGGTTGTATCGTGTGTTGCACCGTATGTTGCCTGTTGCACGTTCTTCCCTTATGTTGTGCCCGACACATGGGAACCCGGTATCGGGATCACCCCATCTTTATTTACCGTTCCTGCACGCGTTCCCAGTACGTTGGGACGAGATCTCGACGAGTTGTCGGGATAGGAACGTTGCCGTGGCATCGTTTCCGCTTGCCGCCATTGTTCCCTCTCGCTCGCCGTGGAGACTCTTGCTTCTTTTCCCTTCTTGCCGTGATGTAATGAACTTGCATGCATAAAGCATTGATGGTATAATATATTGTGTTGCATGTCTCTTGTGCCGTAGCTCCGTACTAAGTCCCGTGTGTTAGCCGTCTAGGATGCCATGTAGGATCACCGCTTCACCTCTTGCCATGTTAACAACATTTAATATTGCATGTTAAATAATCGGGAGTGGATTAAATAATTAATCATGGAGTTTCATCAATATGCAACCCGTTGCATATCAAGCTTCACTTAATGTGTAGAGTTGTGTGAGTTGAATTGCCATGCCTTGCATCATTGATCTGTTCATGCATCATATTAGGTTGTGCATCGTGTCTGGCTTTTGTTGTGGTGAATATTTGTGTTGATGTTTGTTTCCGGTTTGCCCGTCTCGATAGAGTTCCGCAAGCGTGTCGGAATGTGAGGACCCGTTCGACTACGATGGTTTGCCGACTCCACCGAGTTGTTCTTCTTCCAAGCGGGATCTCAGGCAAGATGACCATTTCCCCAGATACCATTACTATCATTGCCATGCTACTTTTATCGTTTCTGTCGTTTTGCTTCGTTGCCTACCACATGTTAAATATTAGCCTCTCAACAATGCCATGAAACCTTCAACCTGTTCAATCTAGCAAACCACTGATTGGCTATGTTACTGCTTGCTTAACCCTATTGATAGTGTTGGTAGTTGAAGGTGCAGATGCTTCCATGTAAAAATATGGGTTCCTTGTTATATCACCGTATTAAATGCTATTTAATTTAATGCACGTATATACTTGGTAAAAGGTGGAAGGCTCGGCCCTTTTCTAGCCTGGTGTTTTGTTCCACCTTTGCCCCCTTAGTTTCGGCTACCGGTGTTATATTCCATAATTGAGCGCTCCTAACACGATCGGGGTTGTTATGGGGACCCCCTTGATAATTCGTTTTAGATAAAAGCTGGTCTGGCAAGGCCCAACATTGGTTCTACATTTGCCCAACATAATAACTTTGTTAATACTGAAATGCATAGGGCGTCATGAACCTGAGGAGTAATTTCACATAATACAGGGGGGCTAGTGTTGTTGGTGCTGGTCCAAAACTAGAGCCGTTTGCGGGAGATTTCTATCAGGCCACCGTACGCTGTGCTTATCCGTCGTGTCCTGAGAAAAAGATACGCGGCTCCTATCGGGATCATCGACAAGCCGGGCGGCCTTGCTGGATTAGTTTTACCTTTGACAAGATATCTTGTGCATCGGGATTCCGTTGATGCTTTGGGTAATCTCAGAGTTGAGGTTTTCCACTAAGGAATCCGACGAGATCGCGAGCTTCGTGATTAAGGATTTCTATGCGGCTTGTGGCAATTTGTGATGGACTAGTTGGAGCACCCCTGCAGGGTTAAATCTTTTGGAAAGCCGTGCCCGCGGTTATGTGGCAACGTGGAAACTTTGTTTAACACTGGTTCTACATAATTTGTAGTTAATTAATTAAAATATGCCAACTGAGTGCGTATCCGTGACTGTCTCTTTCGTGAGTTCCTTCTCCGATCGAGGACACGGTGGGGTTATGTCTGACGTAGGTAGGTGTTCAGGATCATTCGTTTGATCATCAGTAGTTACGTCCGTTATGCGTAGATCTTCCCCCTCTTATTTCTTGTACTCATAAGTTTAGCCACCAAATATATGCTTAGCCGCTGCTGCAACCTCACCACTTAACCATTCCTCAGCCATTAAGCTTTTCTAGTCTTGATACCTTTGGAAATGAGATTGCTGAGTCCCCTGTGGCTCACAGATTACTACAACACCAGTTGCAGGTACAGGTAAAGGTTACTTGACGCGAGCGCGTTGATTGTCCATTTGGAGTTACTTCTTCTTCTTCTTCTTCATCGATCTAGGATGGGTTCCAGGCCGGCAGCCTGGGATAGCAAGGATGGATGTCGTTCTTCTTTTCTCGTTTGTTTTCGTCCGTAGTCAGACCCTGCTCTTACTCTTGATGATTATGTAATGTACTGATGTGACTCCGATGTAGCTTGTGGCGAGTGTAACCTAATTCTAAATATATCTCTTCCTTTCAGTACATGTACTTGTAACGATATCCATTCTTGCGACACGACGAGATGCGCTTCTATCCCTGACGAGGCCTTCGTGCCAAATTGAGGATAGGGTCGCATCTTGGGTTTGACAAGTTGGTATCACAGCAATACCGACCTAGGAGCCCCCTTGATTGATCAAACTTGGCCGAGTCGAGTCTAGTGAAAAACTGCTTTGAGTCTAGTTATATATCAGAGAGTAGGATTCTTTTTTCTCCTCTTCTATGCTCTGGTGAAGAATCTTGACGTAATAAGTTATTCTACTCCTCTTCTCACTCAAAATTTTTTTAGGATCACGCGGATATTTTTCAGATCTATATGATGCTGATGTGACGGAGTTCTGTCTTGGTGCCTCCTATGTGCTTTAAGTTTCAGGGGAGTTGAGCTCCAGGGGATTCTTGAGCACATCGTTATCATTCAGATTTCTTAGTATCTCAGAACGAAGGATGTTCGTAATTTCTTCAATACTGGTAGTGGCGAGATAACCCCGATGTCCCCAGTACTAGTGCAGATTGTTCGGGAGTACTGCCATACTTTGTATCGTTGTGATCACGAGGGTCTGTTGTAGATGAAGTTCCGAGATTCTGGTTGTGTGTTGATAGATGTGATACAAGTGACGGGTTAGTATAGGAGCTGTGTGTTATTACTCCTTGTATCCATGTACCAGATTGCATGACAAGATATTTCGGGAATTCATAGGTGGGAATTCAAGTAGTTGCTTATAGGACAATCTTCCAACAAATTCATGATGTTAGGTTGGGGTTCGATATCTAGTGGATTCCTGTCCACGAAAATATCGGACGAAATATTTCTCATGAGTTTCTTCTGGCTAATTGTAAGCCGCATCCTTTGTTTTTGTTGAATATGGTAATTCAAGTTGCTTCGATGTCAAGTGGTGATTTCAGATCTTTCCTAAGAGGTGTTCTCATATTTTTATGAGAGTATTAATTCTTTTGCTCTATCAGTTATCATTTAAATTCCTTTTAAACCCGAGTCATCGTATCAATTCCATTCAACCGGTGTGCTTCTCTGCAACTGAATTCAATCTTCTCTAGTTGTTGCAGATCGTTCTCTCATTTCATACGGAGTTCATCTTATCTGTCCCAAGTTGTCTTTGTTTTTCCCTACCCTCCCACCCTTTTCTTCATTGATTGGATGTCATCCAAGTGCATTTCATTTCATTGTTGCTTCCGCTATCTCTTCTTCCTTTTTTCACCGGTGATTCATTGTGAAGATTCTCAGGAGCTTCATGTTCATCCTTATTCAGTCTGGCTATTTTCTTCCGGTGAATTCAATTTAATTATCCGTGTTCATTATATCCTATTCATCCTTGTAATTTTTCCCATGTTGGAATTCTCATGAGCCTTCCTTGTTGTCATTTATCTCTATTCTACCCGGAGCGTTCAAGATACCCCAGAAGTTTGTTGTTCTCAATTCTGCAATTATTTCGAGGTACTAACCTCATCTAGTTCTCTTCATACCGGTGCAATATCTCTCTTCTAAGCAATCTTTTCAACGGTGGTTCTTCGAGTGGGCCCATAACCCACAGGTTTCCGAGGATCTTTCCTAGCTCTTTTAATCTTTTCCGGAGATCATTAAATTCTTTTCAACTATGACGTAAGTATGAATTTCATGAGTCATATTCATTCTTCAAGTTCTATTTAAATTAATTCTCATATTTGGCTGATCCTTTCATTCTTCATTTTTCTGGAGTGTCTCGGTATTCTTGGTGATGTTCTTCTCGTCATTCTCTCCATTGAAAATTTGAAGGAGTGTTTCTCTCAATCTTGGTTCATTCTCTTGCAGATTCATCATTTCAGCCTTGTGTTATCATCTTGATCTGTTGTCAATCATGAGTAATTCCTTTCGTGCTATCTGGTGCTTCTCTGAGTTGTTTTTATTTCTCGTCCTCCGAAGGCCATCATTTTCGAAGATTCTTCGTTCTCAGCTTTCAGCTTTCATCCTCAATTCTTCTACGTTGTTGTCTCTTCGTTCGTATCTCCATTATGCGGTGCCTTGTTCAAGTTTTCTCTCAGGTGGCTCATGAGCTCTTCATTCTCATGTTTCTCCATTAATTCTTGGTGTTCCCATTCAATTGTGAATTCTTACCGGTGTTTCTTGCAACATTTCTTCTATTTTGTGCTTTATTTATCTCTCTGTCTCTTCAAGATTCTTTCAAGAGGAATAAGTTGTATGCTAAATCCGTTGATTGTCGTCAATTTAACTTGATGAAGGATTAGCTTAGCATAATTCTTATTCTTGTTTCATCAAATGATTTCAATTCTTCTTCCGGAATGGCTCATGATAACAATTCTTTTCTCAAGTGTTCTTATCTTTCCATTTCCGGAGTTCTAAGTTTATCAAGTATCTCTTTGTGAAGCTTCATCTAAATCTTGGCAAGGTCATAATCTTATTCTTTTCTACCTTGTTATCTTTGCATCATTCATTCGTATATGGAGGTCCATCATGGTGGTTCATCAAGATTTCAATTCTTTCTCAAGTGTTCTTCAAGATTCTTATTGGAGTACCTCAAGCATTCTTTCCCTTGCATTTCAGTGCATTTGTCTTCCTTTATCCTTTCAGGTGGTATTATAGCATTCTTGTTAGTGTAGGACCCTCAAAGAGTTTTCCTTTCAGGACTGAGATAATTAAACCCACCAATTCTCTGGTCATGAGATATTTCAACTCATGGTTTCTTCTTTGAGCTATCTTAGTTTGGATGTCACCTAAAGCTTTTCCTATGGTTTGTTGCAATCATTGTGCTTGTCATTAACCCAAGTTCTCAATGTATCCTCGTGGTGTAAGATTTGTTCATATCTAGTTTCTCCCAATCAATCCTTGTTTCTTTTAGTGGTTGATTGTCACCTCATATTTGTTGAGATGATTTTTGTAAGCCCACTACTATCTTGTTCTTTTCGTTGTTGTTTTTTCCAACAACTCCGTTCAATTCTTCTCGCAAGGGTTCTTGTCAAGTTCATTTGAGTTAGTAGTTGTCATTCTCTCTTCATTCTCTTCTTCCGTATGAGCTAGTTCCTATTCTATTGTTCCGGAGGCATTGTGTGTAACATCCCAAAAATTATAAATTTTGGAATGTTAATATAATTATTAGTTTGATTGTTTGTTTGTTTGCTGAGTGATTGAAACTTGTGTGAAATTTGAAACTTTACGAAACTTTTGAATGAGAGGGAATAAAATGACTTTCCCCTTCTCCGGTGAATTCAAATTCAAGCTTTTAAAAGCAACGAGAGAAGATGACATGACTTCTTCGATTATAAAGAATTTGAACGAAGATATTTGCATTGATTTCTTTTGCATTTCCTCGCGCGAGAAAAGCCCGGAGAAAAATACTCTCTTGCACGCAAGAGAGAGAGAGCGGAGGAAAATGACACTCCAAAACTGCGGGCAATTTATTGGAGTGGAGATAATATGACTTCTCCCCTGTCGAATTAATGTGCATAATGTTTCGAATATTATTTGGAGTTATCTCACTGGGTTTGGAAACTTTATAATCTTTCAAATTATTTTTAGTGGGGTTTTTTTTAATGCGCTTTGTGTGGCCTATTGCATAAAAGCTATTTTCAAAAATATGCATTAGGTGGAACTAGGATTTCTTTATAATTTATTAGGGGATTTATTTTATAATTATATGTGTCTATATTAGCATTTTAATATATATATATATATATCTATATGTATACATATATATATATATTGCTATATGCGTATGTATTATTTTTATATACATATGTATATATATTTGTATACGTATATCGTTATTATTTTCTCTTTTTGTTTTTCTTTAAAAAAATATGTATATTATTTTAATACTTTTTTTGTGGTTTAAAAAAAATAGGAAACGGCCAGGCCGAGCCAAAGGGGCTCAGCCCAGCCTTGCACCGAGCCTCACATGCCCAAGGCATGCACGCACGTACCCTGGAGCCATGCACCTGCATGCATCCAGCACCCCAGCATGCAACGGCCCCACCCAATCCTCTCTCTCTCCCCCACGTTTTCTATCCTCCCTTATTCTCTCCTCTCTCCCCACGCGATCTCCTCTCCCTCTCTTTCCTCTTTCTTTCCCAGGACCGAGCCCAGGGAACCAGCGGGGTAACTTCCTCCCCGTGCTATTCTCTCCTACCTTGTCTATCTCTCACCTCCTTCCTTCTTTCTTCTTCCTCCCTCCTTTTTCCTTCTCTACCAGACCGAGTTCTCCTTTCCTTTCTTCCTCCCCTTCTCTTTCCTTTCTCCACCAAGACCGAGACCGACCCTTCTCTCCCGTGATCTCCTTCCCGAAGCTCTCTCTCCCCTTCCATAGCAACCCCTCCCAAGGCCTACATAAACCCCTCCCCACCGCCACCCCTCCCCCAACCCTAGCCACCGTCGCCACTTCACCCCACCGCGCCTCCACGAGCCGCTGCCGCCACGGGCAGCAGCAGCAGCCCGAAGCTGCTGCACTCTCGGCCTCGCCCCGGGAGCAGCCCCGTCGAGCCCTCCGTCTACCCCGAGCGCTTTCCCCGAGGAGGAGCACCCCCACCGCCGCCGCCCGACGTCCCCACCCCCCCACCGGAGCTCCCCCTCGCCGGCCAACTTCCTCCCGCCGGTGCAAGCCGCCGCAGCCAGCAGGTAGTTCTCTCTCTCTCTGATTTTCTTTTGATCCTATTCTTAGGCCTTAGATCCCCATGCAACGGCTAAGATTAAAACATTAGTACCCCTTCGGTCTAGTGAGAAAAACCAGTGGGTTTTATTTTCACTTAGGAATTAACCAGCACCTTTGTTAGAGATAGGCCGTTTGCTCCAAACCGAGAAACAAACACCCCTCCGCAGCTTGCCACGTGTTAGTACTAGTAGCAGCAGTTTTTTCTGTTTCGACTGCAAAAACATCAACTTTCAATCTTGTTTTAGCCACAACGTTTTATCCCGAAGTCCAATGACTTTGATTCTTTTTCCAGTAGCTCACAAATTTCCTGTAGTGTTTAAATATGTATAATTTGTCTATGTTTGAAATTTTTGAATATAAGTTAGAGCAGATTTGGTTTAAACACTGTTTTGCCTATTCCAGGAGTTTAAAAATAGCTTTTAATTTGATTCCTTTTGGTACTGATCACTAGTGACCTTAAGTATCAGTGGTAAAAATGTCAGAGTTGTGTGAGTATTTTAACTCATTATTTCATGTGAAACAGTTTCTAGCTTTGTTTTAAAATACTTCCTTTATTATTTCAGAAACATTATTATTGTTTTGGTTATGTTAGTAAACATTAGTTTTGCAACAAGCTTTTATTTTATGTTTGTTTGTTTTCATTAAATCAATTCTAGCTCCGTAGTAACGTGCAATTGTTTTCACCGTTGTTTCAAATCCCGTTTGGGAATACTTTCAAAAGATTTCGTGAAGAACACTTTATTTTATATTAGTTAGATTTATATATTAGTTCTTTGTTATTATTTTCTGTTAGACAAAACCATCTAGTGTTTGACGTTGTAGAAGACTCGCTAGTCTTATTTGAAGTTTTCTTCGGTTTCTTATTCGCTCGCGCTCTTTTGTTTGATTGCTAGAATGATTGCTAGTATGTGTGCTTATGTGGATGATATGTTTGTTATATAGATTTCATCGGAAAGTGACGAGTAGTCTATCAAGTTATTTCTCGAGAATTCTTCTTCGTCAACATCACAGGCAAGTCATCTTTGATCATGTTATTTTTACCTATGTTTTCAATGCATAGTAGATCACCTTCTTTGCCCTATTTGCATGCTGCCTAGGTACTTGCAAACTTTAGTCATAGTTGTAGTATCATGTGGTAGGAACACCAACACCCCGATACTTGGCCCCGGGACGACAATGTTATAGTTGCTATGCTTAAGTAGACGGGTTCTCGGTTGAGTGTATTCCACGAGTGATGCGAGGTTGATATAATAACCAAGACCAGACTAAGACAAGATTTTCAGGACCTCGGACGCAATGCAACACTAGGTGAAGGATGGTTGATCGGCTCCCTGGAAAACCCAGTGGATGCCCGGGATGCTGGAGAGGCCATGTCATCCTGCGGAAAGCTTCACCCAGGCTCAAAGGGACGGACGAAGACTTCAAGACTCAAGGCTTACCTGCACAGCCACAAGTCATTATGGGCTCTGGCTTGGTTGGACAACGCGGCGACTCTCGAGAGGCGGTGCTAGCAAATGTAGACGAACGGTAGGAATGGATGGGCACCGACAGGGATTCAGAGGGACCCGTTGAAAGACCATGTTTTGATCATCCGGTCTTCAAACACCCTGAAGTGCGAGGACAAACCCGGAGGCGATCAAATCTTGTGGGGAACGTGTGCAAAACTCTGCAGAGTACTCAAACCTAATCGATTAGCCGTGTCCACGATCATGGACGACTTGAGCCAAAGGAACTGAAGTTATCTGGATTTCTCAACACCTTTAAATATATTTTGATGAGGGTAATTACTGACAACTCGGGTACGAGAACTGGTTGGCGGAACCATCTCGTTAACAACAAACCTTGTAGTAACATTTTGATTTCAACCCCTCTTGTTGTAGGATAAAACTGGCTTTATGCAAAACTTAGCTCCACCGACCAAATATGCATGTAGAGATAGTTGATTATTACTTTACCCCTCTCTTATGTGACTTGCCGGCATATTTAATATGCTGACCTACACGGCTGCAACGTCTTATGTTGCAGATATTGCTCTTCGACGAGTAAGAGTACGATTCACGGTTACGGTCTACACTCAACTTGCCGTTGGTGTTTATTGGGACTCCACTCCCTTGACCGCTTCCGCTGAGATATTTAAGGTATATATCAGTTTTACGCTATTTTACATGTGATTGCACTTTGATATATACATTGATGTATTGTGTGTGCCAGCATACTGATCCAGGGCTGGCACAGAAACACAGAGGCTTGACTCGTCTTGAGTCGGGTCGCTACATTGTGATGTTGCTATTTTGGGTCAATCTTGTTGTTCTATCAAGATCATGGTGTTCCCTTGCTCTATTTAGTTGTTTGTTATGAATATTGTCTATTTCTTCCATGTTTTGTAATTTTTTGTCCCATTTTCCTACCGAAGTGCTGCCGAAATTTTCCGTGAATTCTGGCTTCTTTCTCATGTCATTCCTCATCTCCTTGCAACCTTCAAGGATCGTTGGTTTCACTCGTTTGTCAAGAAGCGACTAAATTTTACCTTGTTCTTTCTCATCCTCTCCCCCTTCCATTCTTGGATCTCGGGGCGAGATCCTCTTGTAGTGTAGGAGAGTTGTGACAGCCCGATGCCGACGTTCCAGAAGATTCCCCTCTCTTTCCGTTTTCGTCGGGTGTCTATTTTCTTTTGTCGCATCATCATCGCATCATGCGCATCATCTGCATTGCATCAGCATCCCGTTGCCGTCCGTTTTCAAACATACATCTGTTGCTAGTTGCCGGTTCCTGTCGTTGTCCGTTCTGAGCCCGACCGCAAACGCACGCGCCCGCGGCACCGTCGTAACCCTGTTTTTAAAGTGTGTGTTAAACTTTCTGTGATCGGGGTGAAACTTGTCATGCGGTCGTAAATAGATATAGCTAGGCCGCCTGTCAGATTTCTTCGCGATCGGATTCCGTCTGGTACCCGAACGGTCGATCGTAGCGGCGTCGTATCCGGTCTATTGTGAGATGTTTTCGGGGTTTTAAATATCGTGTTGCCGCGCTGCTCTATTTCCCTCTGACCTCCGCCTAGCCCCTGTGCTCAATGCACCGACCTCCACGCAACCTATTCCGAAATTCCCCCCCCCCCCGGACCAGAACCCGACGGTCATAACCGTTAGGTCCGCATCAACCCCGTAATACCTCAAAACATCTCCGGTTTGTCACACGGTCTCCCTAACCTAGTTATCTCGACCATCCGATCTAAATCAGAGGGTCGAGATAGACCTAAACTTAGCCCACCTAACTACTTCGGCACCCAACTCTAGCTAACCAATTCTCCCTCCCGACAGCGCCGCCGCCCCACCTCGTTTTCCCCATCTGGCCAACCCGCAGCGCCTCCTCCTTCCACCCACCGCAGCCAGCTTGTTGTAGTAGCTCGTCTGCCCCGCTAGAGATGCCCAGCGCCGCCCCTGGCCAAACCCCAAGCGACCCTTCCTCCTCAGCCTCTTCCCCAACACCTGCGCCCTGTCGGACCCCGTCAACCTCGCCGTCGCGCGTAGCTCGTCCCTGAGCTTATGCCGCATCTGTCGCTCCTTCTCTCTGCGCTCCGCCCGCAGGAGCCGCAGGCCCCCCTGCAGGCCGAGCCGCCGCTGCCTCCCTGCCATGTCGCCCGCGCCTGGCCTCGCCGTTCCCCTGCGTGCCGCCTCCCTCTCCCGTGTCCCGTGCCGGTGCGCCGCCCTGCGTGATGTGCTGCCTTCCGTGGTGTGCTGCTGCCGTCCCGAGGCCCTCTGCGTAGCTTGCGGCGCCGTGCCGCCTCGCCTGCCTCCGTCCCCGTGCTGCGTCCCCTCAGTCCCGCCTGCCTGCGCGCTGCCGCAGCGACCTCCCGTGCTACCCCCGTGCTTGCCCTGCTTGTTGTAGTAGCTGTTGGTTGGTGGCCGCCATAGCTGATGTTTGCTTGTTGTTCTTGATTGCCTCCTCCTGCCGATGCTAGGCTTGCTGCTAGTTATGTTGTTGCTCCTGTATCGTAGATGCTCTTACCTGCTGCCGAGTTAGATGTTGCTGCTTGCCATTTTGTTGCCTGGCTGATGCTAGTTGCCGCTGCTTATCCCCGTTGCTGCCTCTTCTGCTGCTGCCGCTGCTAGGTTGTAGATGCTCCCTTGCTAGCTTGCCATTTGCCTTGCATGCTTTGTTAGATGCTAGGCTAGGTTGCTGCCTGCTTGCTGCTTAGTGCCTTGCTAGCTTGCTCCTGCTTGCGTTTTTCTGTTGTTGCTGTAGTAGCTTAGGGTTGTTGCTTGCCTGATGTTGGTTGTCACGCATAGTTTGCTGTTTGCTGCTAGGTTAGTTGCTTGCTGCCGTCGCCGACGAGCGTTGCTGTTGTGTCGCCTGCCATCGCCGCGTGCACCATCCCCGCCTGCCGTGAGTCATTGACTAATTCGCTGAGTTCCACGACGTCTCCGACTACCCCCGGACATCTACGGATTCGTGAACGACTACCGACGCCGAAGACCGTCTGCCGATGCCGAGCGAACGACTACCGTCGATGAGACCGTGTACGACTACTTCCACGACGACCACGACTTCCACGCCGACCGTTGGTCTCCTTCTCCAAACCGAACCGCTCCGATATGCATGCGTAGAAGGTATACCGATGAGACGTGTCGTGTACCGAACACATATGAGGTATGGGTTGTATCGTGTGTTGCATCGTATGTTGCCCGTTGCACGTTGTTCCCTTATGTTGTGCCCGAAACATGGGAACCCGGTATCGGGATCACCCCATCTTTATTTACCGTTCCCGCACGCGTTCCCCGTACGTTGGCATGAGATCTCGATGAGTTGTCAGGATAGGAACGTTGCCGTGGCATCGTTTCCGACATGCCGCCATTGTTCCCTCTCGCTCGCCGTGGCGACTCTTGCTTCTTTTCCCTTCTTGCCGTGATGTAACGAACTTGCATGCATAAAGCATTCATGGCATAATATGTTGTGTTGCATGTCTCTTGTGCCGTACCTCCGTACTAAGTCCCGTGTGTTAGCCGTCTAGGATGCCATGTAGGATCACCGCCTCACCTCTTGCCATGTTAACAAGATTTAATATTGCGTGTTAAATAATCGGGAGTGGATTAAATAATTAATCGTGGAGTTTCGTCGATATGCAACCCGTTGCATATCATGCTTCACTTAATGTGTAGAGTTGTGTGGGGTGAATTGCCATACCTTGCATCATTGATCTGTTCATGCATCATATTAGGTTGTGCATCGTGTCTTGCTTTTGTTGTGGTGAATATTTGTGTTGATGCTTGTTTCCGGTTTGCCCGTCTCAATAGAGTTCCGCAAGCGTGTCGGCATGTGAGGACCCGTTCGACTACGATGGTTTGTCGACTCCACCGAGTTGTTGTTCTTCAAAGCGGGATCTCAGGCAAGATGACCATTTCCCCAGATACCATTACTATCATTGCCATGCTAGTTTTATCGTTTCTGTCGTTATGTCTCGTTGCCTACCACATGTTAAATATCAGCCTCTCAACAATGCCATGAAACCTTCAACATGTTCAATCTAGCAAACCACTGATTGGCTATGTTACTGCTTGCTTAACCCTGTTGATAGCATTGCTAGTTGCAGGTGCAGATGCTTCCATGTGAAAACATGGGTTCCTTGTTATATCACCGTATTAAATGCTATTTCATTTAATGCACCTATATACTTGGTAAAAGGTGGAAGGCTCGGCCCTTTTCTAGCCTGGTGTTTTGTTCCACCTTTGCCCCCTTAGTTTCGGCTACCGGTGTTACGTTCCATAATTGAGCGCTCCTAACACAATCGGGGTTGTTACGGGGACCCCCTTGATAATTCGTTTTAGATTAAAGATGGTCTGGCAAGGCCCAACATTGGTTCTACATTTGCCCAACATAATAACTTTGCTAATACTGAAATGCATAGGGCGTCATGAACCCGAGGAGTAATTTCACATAATACAGGGGGGCCAGTGCTGTTGGTGCTGGTCCAAAGCTAGATCCGTTTGCGGGGCCAACCCGTGGCAACTCGGGAGATTTCTATCAGGCCACCGTACGCTGTGCTTATCCGTCATGTCCTGAGAACGAGATACGCGGCTCCTATCGGGATCGTCGACACGCCGAGCAGCCTTGCTGGATTAGTTTTACCTTTGAAGAGATATCTTGTGCATCGGGATTCCGTTAATGCTTTGGGTAATCTCAGAGATGAGGTTTTCCACTAAGGAATCCGACGAGATCGCGAGCTTCGTGATTGACGATTTTCTATGCGGCTTGTGGCAATTTGTGATGGACTAGTTGGAGCACCCCTGTAGGGTTAAATCTTTCGGAAAGCCGTGCCCGCGGTTATGTGGCAACGTGGAAACTTTGTTTAACACTGGTTCTAGATAATTTGAAGTTAATTAATTAAAATATGCCAAATGAGTGAGTAATCGTGACTGTCTCTTTCGTGAGTTCCTTCTCCGATCGAGGACACGGTGGGGTTATGTGTGACGTAGGTAGGTGTTCAGGATCATTCGTTTGATCATCAGTAGTTATGTCCGTTATGCGTAGATCTTCCCCCTCTTATTTCGTGTACTCGTAAGTTTAGCCACCAAATATATGCTTAGCCGCTGCTGCAACCTCACCACTTAACCATGCCTCAGCCATTAAGCTTTGCTAGTCTTGATACCTTTCGAAATGAGATTGTTGATTCCCCTGTGGCTCACAGATTACCACAACACCAATTGCAGGTACAGGTAAAGGTTACTTGACGCAAGCGAGTTGATTGTCCATTTGGAGTTGCTTCTTCTTCTTCTTCTTCATCGATCTAGGATGGGTTCCAGGCCGGCAGCCTGGGATAGCAAGGATGGACGTCGTTCTTCTTTTCTCGTTTGTTTTCGTCCGTAGTCGGACCCTACTCTTACTCTTGATGATTATGTAATGTACTGATGTGACTCTCATGTAGCTTGTGGCGAGTGTAAGATAATTCTAAATATATCTCTTCCTTTCAGTACATGTACTTGTAACGATATCCATTCTTGCGACACGACGAGTTGCGCTTCTACCCTTGACGAGGCCTTCGTGCCAAATTGAGGATAGGGTCGCATCTTGGGCGTGACAGCTTGTTGGGAGGCAACCCCACGAATCTATCATTTTTCTTTCTGTTTTGTGTTTTCCACACTTTCATAATTCTGTTATGATTATGTTTTTTGTGTTTCTTTTTGAGTTTGTGCCAAGCAAAACCGTTGTGATTAGTCTTGGGGATGATCGTTTGGTCATGCTGGAAAAGAAAGAAACTTTCTTCTCACGAAAAGAATTTTCATTTTTTTGTAAGAGATTTTGAGTTGATTCTTTTTTGTGTTGATTGCTACGCAAATTCTTCAGACTGTCGTAATTTTTTAAATGTTTTGAAGTACCAGAAGTATACGAAGTATACATATTGCTACAAACTGTTATGTTGTTAACAGATTATGTTTTTGTTCTGTTGGTTGCTTATTTTGATGAAACTAGGGATAGTATCGGGGTGTATTAGGCATGGAAGATTGAGGATACAGTAACCCAACATCAACATAAGTAGAATTTAAATTTTCTACAGTACCTAAGAAAGTGGTGGTTTGCTTTCTTATACTAATGTTATCACGAGTTTCTGTTTAAGTTTCGTGTTGTGAAGTTTTCAAGTTTTGGTGAAGTTCTTATGGACAAAGAGATAAAGAGTGGCAAGAGCTCAAGCTTGGGGATTCCCAACGCACCCCAAGAGATTCAAGGATGCCATAAAACCCTAAGCTTGGGGATGCCCCGGGAAGGCATCCCCTCTCTCGTCTTCAATCAATCGGTAACGTTACTTGGGGCTATATTTTTATTCACCACATGGTATGTGTTTTTGCTTGCAGCATCTTGTATCGTAGGAGTCTTTTATTTTTGTTGTGTCACAATCATCCTTTCTGCACACCTAGAAAGAGAGACATGCACTCACCGTTATTTTGTCGAGCTTCACTTATATCCTTTGGTAGACAATCCAGCTCAGATGTGCTTCACTTATATCTTTTGAGCTAGATACTTTTGCTCTGTGTGCTTCACTTATATCTTTTGGAGCACAGCGGTGCGTGGCTTGGTAGTTGATCTATGCTTTGAAACTAGTCTCAAAAGGGGTAGTTATCCAAAGGGATACGAAATCTTCCACCTTCATGTGCATTGAATAGTTAGAGGAGTTAGATTCATCTCAATTAGTTTTGAGTTGTGGTTTTGGTAATATTGAAGTTATGCTAGTAAGGTGATGTGGATCTAGAAATACTTGTGTTGAAGTTAGTGATTCCCGTAGCATGCACGTATGGTGAACCGCTATGTGATGAAGTCTGAGCATGATTAGTCTTTTGATTGTCATCCTTTGTGTGGCGGTCGGGATTGTGCGATGGTTTATACCTACCAACCCTTCCCCTAGGAGTATGCGTTGAATGCTTTGTTTCGATTACTAATAAATTTTTTGCAACAAGTATATGAGTTCTTCATGACTAATGTTGAGTCCATGGTTTGGATGCACTTTCACCTTCCACCATCACTATCTTCTTAGTGCCGTGCAACTTTCGCCGGTGCACAAAACCCACCATTAGCCTCGCTCAAAACAGCCACCATACCGATCTACTATGGCTTTTTCAAAGTCATTCCGAGATATATTGCCATGCAACTACAACCATGACATGTGCCACCACTTCTACATTGCCATTGCTTGATCATAAGATAGCTAGCATGATGTTTCCATTAATGTATATGCCATGCTAGATCATTGTCACGGTACACTACCGAAGGCATTCCATATAGAGTCGTCGTTGCTCTAAGTTTTGAGTTGAAAGTCTGATGATCATCATTGATGGAGCATTGTCCCATGCGAGGAAATAAAAGAGGCCAAAGATGCCCACCAAAAAAAAGAGGCCAAAGAGCCCACACACAAAAAAATGATGAGAGAAAATGAGAGAAGGGACAATGCTACCACCTCTCCACACTTGTGCATATTAAGCACCATGATCTTCATGATTGAGAGTCTCTCGTTTTGTCACCACCATATAGCTAGTGGGAAATTTTCAATATATAACTTGGCTTGTATATTCCAAAGATAGGCTTCCTCAAAATTGCCTTAGGTCTTCGTGAGCAAGCAAGTTGGATGCACACCCACTAGTTTTCTTTAAGAGCTTTCACATACTCTTAGCTCTAGTGCATCATTTGTATGGCAATCCCTACTCATTCACATTGATATCTATTGATGATCATCTCCACAGCTCATTGATATGCCTAGTTAATGTGATCATCTTCTCCTTATTTTGTCTTGCAACCTCCACCACACTCCACACCATTTATAGTGCGAAAACCATGGCTCACACTGATGTATTGCGTGAGAGTTGAAAAGGTTTGAGAAAGTAAAGGAGTGAAACAATTACTTGGCCAATACCGGGGTTGTGCATGATTTAAATTGGTTGTGCAATGATGATAGAGCATAGCCAGACTATATGCTTTTGTAGGGATAACTTCCTTTTGGCCTTGTTATTTTGAAAGTTCATGATTACCTTGCTAGTTTTCTTGAATTATTATTGTTTCCACGTCAATAGCAAACTATTGTTTTAAATCTAATGGATCTGAACATTCACGTCACATAAGAGGAGTTACAGAGGACATCTTTGCTAGGTAGCATGAAAGCATCAAAAATTCATTCTTTATCACTTCCCTACTCGAGGACGAGCAGGAGTTAAGCTTGGTGATGCTTGATACGTCTCAAACGTATCTATAATTTTTGATGGTTTC
>NC_058520.1:269514337-269539337 GCF_904849725.1 Hordeum vulgare subsp. vulgare
AAACGAGTCAAGCCTCTGTGAATCTGTGCCATTCCTGGATCAGTATGCTCGCACACACAGTACATCAATGTATATATCAAAGTGCAATCACACGTAAATAGCGTAAAACTGATATATACCTTAAATATCTCAGCGGAAGCAGTCAAGGGTGTGGAGTCCCAATAAACACCAACGGCAAGTTGAGTGTAGACCGTAACACTGAATCGTACTCTTACTCGTCGAAGAAAAAAAAATATCTGCAACATAAGACGTTGCAGCCGTGTAGGTCAACATATTGAATATGCCAGCAAGTCACATATGAGAGGGGGTAAAATATCATCTATACTATATGCATATATGGCAGGTCGGGTTGTAAGTTTTAGCGTAAAGCAAATTTTCTCCTACAACAAGAGGGTCTAAAAGAAAAATATTACTACGCTGTTGGTTGTTAATGAGATGGTTCCACCAACCAATTCTCATACCCATGTTGTCAATAATACCCACATCAATATTATTATTTGTGTTGAGAATTTCAGATGACTTGAGTTCCTTTGGCTCAAGTTGTCCATGACCGTGGACACGGCTAATCGATTAGGTTTGAGTACTCTGCAGAGTTTTGAACACGTTCCCCACAAGTTTTGATCGCCTCCGTGTATGTCCTCGCACTTCAGGGTGTTTGAAGACCGGATGATCAAAACATGGTCTTTCAACGGGTCCCTCTGAATCCCTGTAGGTGCCCATCCAATCCTACCGTTCTTCTACATCTCCTAGCACCGCCTGTCCAGAGTCGCCGCGTTGTCCAACCAAGCTAGAGCCCATAATGACTTGTGGTTGTGCAGGTAAGCCTTGAGTCTTGAAAATATCCGTCCGTCTCTTTGAGCCTGGGTGAAGCTCTCCTCAAGATGTGTAGCGACCCGACTCAAGACGAGTCAAGCCTCTGTGTATCTGTGCCATCCCTGGATCAGTATGCTGGCACACACAGTACAGCAATGTATATATCAAAGTGCAATCACATGTAAATAGCGTAAAACTGATATATACCTTAAATATCTCAGCAGAAGCAGTCAAGGGAGTGGAGTCCCAATAAACACCAACGGCAAGTTGAGTGTAGACCGTAACCCTGAATCGTACTCTTACTCGTCGAACAAAAATATCTGCAACATAAGACGTTGCAGCCGTGTAGGTCAGCATATTGAATATGCCGGCAAGTCACATATGAGAGGGGGTAAAATATCATCTATAATATATGCATTTATGGCAGGTGGGGCTATAAGTTTTTAGCGAAAAGCAAGTTTTCTCCTACATCAAGAGAGGGCTAAAAGCAAAATGTTACTACATTGTTGGTTGTTAACGAGATGGTTCCACCAACCAATTCTCGTACCCGAGTTGTCAATAATTCCCACATCAATATTATTATTTGTGTTGAGAATTTCAGATAACTTCAGTTCCTTTGGCTCAAGTTGTCCATTACCGTGGACACGGCTAATCGATTAGGTTTGAGTACTCTGCAGAGTTTTGCACACGTTCCCCACAAGATTTGACCGCCTCCGTGTATGTCCTCGCACTTCAGGGTGTTTGAAGACCGGATGATCAAAACATGGTGTTTCAACGGGTCCCTCTGAATCCCTGTCCGTGCCCATCCAATCCTACCGTTCTTCTACATCTGCTAGCCCCGCTTGTCCAGAGTCGCCGAGTTGTCCAACCAAGCCAGAGCCCATAATGACTTGTGGCTGTGCAGGTAAGCCTTGGGTCTTGAAAATATCCGTCCGTCTCTTTGAGCCTGGGTGAAGCTTTCCGCAGGATGTCATGGCCTCTCCAGCATCCCGTTTCATCCATTGGGTTCTCCAGGGAGCCGATCAACCGTCCTTCACCCAGAGTTCCATTGCGTCCGAGGTCTTGAAAATCTTGTCTTAACCGGTCTTGATTATTTAATCAACCTTGCATCACTCGTGTTATGCACTCAACCGAAATCCCGTCTACTCGAGCATAGCAATATGAAATTTGTCGTCCCGGGGCCAAGTATCGGGGTTGTTGTGTGCCTACCACATGATACTACAACCTTTACTAAAATTTCCAAGTACCTAAGGAGCATGCAATTGGGCATAGGATGGTAGAACTACAATGCATAAAACATAGGTGATAGTATGATCAAAATGACTTGCCTGGTGATGTTGACGAAGAAGAATTTCTCGAGAAATAACTTGATAGACTACTCGTCACTCTCCGATGAAATCTATATAATCGAACATAGTATTCACGTAAGCACTCACACTAGCAATCATTCTAGCAATCAATTAACAAACAGCAATAAAAGTTGATGCAATAAAAAATCAATAAGAGAGAGCGGATAAAAATCCAAAGGAAACTTCAAAGAAGCTAGGAAGCCTTCTACTACATCAAACACTATATAGTTTTTGTTCTAACTGAAAATAAAACACTAAAATAGAAAAAATAACAGAAAACAAAATATCAAATAACTAAGATAACAGAAGTAAAATTTACAAAACAATATTATTTTATATGTATTTTCAAAATAGGAAATCAAACTAGCAATGCAATCAATTCGCAAGTTAGTATAGAACTAGAATTGATTCCATGCAAACAAATAAGAATAAATAAAATAAAATTTGTTGTTGTTGAAAAGTTACTGGTAAATATCAAAAAAACAAAATATAACTTGTCACAATTACAAAAAAAACAAATTAAGAACAATTAATACAAAAGAAATAGCGAGAAAACAAAAAACGCTAAAACAGAATCTGTTTTTCTTAAAATCCTAAGTATAAATATTTAAAAAAATTTGAAACTTAAACTACTGAATGATATGATCAATACGAAGCCGCAGGAAAAAGAATCAAATTAAAAGCTATTTTTAAACTCCCGGAATAAGCAAAACAAGCTTTAATTCAAATCTGATCTAACTCAATTTTTATAAATCCAAACATAGAAAAATTATATATCTGCATAAACTGCATAAAATGTTTTATCCAACGCAAAAAGAATCACCTAATTCGGAGTTATAGACCAATTGATATGAATTTTGTAAGATTGCAATTTTCTGAAAAAACTCCAATACGGGATTTCGTGAATCTCACCATGGGTGACACAGAGGAAGAACTCCGGCGAGATAGCTGCTCCGCGAGGTGGGGAGGTCGTCGGCGGGGAGGGGGAACGGCGGAGGGGGTCCCGGAGGCGAGGAAGGGGCGTCAGGTGCTCCTGGGCGTTCTTCTGTTCGGCTCCTTGCAGGAACAACAATGGTGGGGGCGTCGTGGCTACGGGCAGGGAGAGGTTGAGCTGATGGGGAAAATGGAACGAGGAGAGGAGGGCGTTCTTATAGGGGTGGTGGGAGGCTCGGGAAGGAAGTGTAGCCCGCGAATCGGGGGAGGGAAGCTTCCTGGGAAACTTCTGCCATGGCCACAGAAGGAAGCTCGTGAGGAGGAAGAAGAAGGTGGGATTGGGCCAGATTGGTTTCCTAACGTAGCCCAAGTACATTCCTAAAATAAGAGATCTCTTTCCCTTTTTGTTAAAACAGGAATTAATACGATTAAAAGGAAATAGAATATCCTTGGAATATAGGGGTATAATATATTAAAATTTTCAGAAAAATAAATCCAAAAAAATGGGCATTTTTCCACTACCAAAATAAATACTTCAAAAAATGTTTTTAGAAAATCCCTAAATTGGTTTATTTTCTTTTTGCAAATATTTTTCAAATAAACCTTGGGTTTAATGGTCCAAATATTTCAAAGGAATATCCCCGGTTTGGAGGGTCATGTTCCTCCTCTCTTTCTTGCTTGGCAAGAATTATTTTCGGGGTATTTCTCTGGGAAGAAAAATATTGAAGAGCAAAAGGAATTTCTTTTGAAAGGATTCAAATGCAAACTCCATTCAAATTCTTTATAGTTGAAGAAGTCATGTCATCTTCTCTCATTGCTTTTGAATTTGAATTTACCGGAGAAGGGGAAAGTCATTTTATTCCCTCTCATTCAAAAGTTTTGAAAAGTTTCAAATTTCACTCAAGTTTCAATCACTCAAGCAAACAAACAAACAATCTAATAATTATTCTAACATTCCAAAATTTGGGATGTCACAAGATGTCATGGCCGTCTCCAGCATCCCGAGTCATCCACTGGTTTCTCCAGGGAGCCGATCAACCGTCCTTCACCAGAGTTGCATTGCATCACGAGGTCTTGAAAAATCTTCACTTAACCAGTCTTGGTTATTAAATTATTCTCGCATCACTCATGATAAACTCTCAACCAGAATCCCGTCTACTCAAGCATAGCAATATGAAATTTGTCGTCCCGGGCCAAGTAACGGGGTTGTTGGGTGCCTACCACATGATACTACAATATGTAACCATAATTTCCAAGTACCTACTCAGCATGCAAATTGGGCATAGGATGGTAGAACTACGATGCATAAAACATAGGTGATACATGATCAAATGACTTGCCTGTTATTACTTGATGAAGATAGTCGCTCTCAAAATCCTGATAATTCTACTCGCGACACTCCGAGCAATCTATCGTAAACGAATATAATTCAATAAACATTCATGCCAAAAAGGAAGAACCAAGAGAACATAAGAACAAAGCATGTCCTTGTGCAAAATAACAACGTACTAAGGTTTAATAAAAAGGTCATAAGTGTGTTGTAAATTGAAGGTGCATGAATGAGATCAAAAGAGTTAATGGACGATGAACTATTGCTATATAAGCTCGACTTCAATACACTATGGGAGATGATAAAAAATATTGGGAGAACAACATGAATGTTGTTTGACAAATAGTATAAGACATAAGAATTTCTTTGTAGAAATACTTTCTTGAAATGGAGCACTACAACTAAAAGTTATAGCGAATTGAAGTATGAATTGAATTTGCATTCAAAAGGTGAAGAGAAGTTGAACTGAAGTACGATGGTTACGTACAAAATATATGCCATGAGTATTTAGGGGTAAAACGAATCAATTGAAAAGGTGGTACGACTTGCAAGATAAGATCAAATTAATGTTCCAATACGAATTTGAATCGCTCAAATTTGTAAGGTTCAAAGGTCGAAACTAATGATGCTACTGGATATAGGAGATCAATATGAGCGTGTAGAAAAAAGAATTACTAGATTTGAAATAGCGGATCAAAAGATACAAATACTTCAATATAACATTGAATAGGCTTATAACGATGTGAACACTTTTACATCTGCTAGCCCCGCTTGTCCAGAGTCGCCGAGTTGTCCAACCAAGCCAGAGCCCATAATGACTTGTGGCTGTGCAGGTAAGCCTTGGGTCTTGAAAATATCCGTCCGTCTCTTTGAGCCTGGGTGAAGCTTTCCGCAGGATGTCATGGCCTCTCCAGCATCCCGTTTCATCCACTGGGTTCTCCAGGGAGCCGATCAACCGTCCTTCACCCAGAGTTGCATTGCGTCCGAGGTCTTGAAAATCTTGTCTTAACCGGTCTTGATTATTTAATCAACCTTGCATCACTCGTGTTATGCACTCAACCGAAATCCCGTCTACTCGAGCATAGCAATATGAAATTTGTCGTCCCGGGGCCAAGTATCGGGGTTGTTGTGTGCCTACCACATGATACTACAACCTTTACTAAAATTTCCAAGTACCTAAGCAGCATGCAATTGGGCATAGGATGGTAGAACTACAATGCATAAAACATAGGTGATAGTATGATCAAAATGACTTGCCTGGTGATGTTGACGAAGAAGAATTTCTCGAGAAATAACTTGATAGACTACTCGTCACTCTCCGATGAAATCTATATAATCGAACATAGTATTCACATAAGCGCTCACACTAGCAATCATTCTAGCAATCAATTAACAAACAGCAATAAAAGTTGATGCAATAAAAAATCAATAAGAGAGAGCGGATAAAAATCCAAAGGAAACTTCAAAGAAGCTAGGAAGCCTTCTACTACATCAAACACTATATAGTTTTTGTTCTAACTGAAAATAAAACACTAAAATAGAAAAAATAACAGAAAACAAAATATAAAATAACTAAGATAACAGAAGTAAAATTTACAAAACAATATTATTTTATAAGTATTTTCAAAATAGGAAATCAAACTAGCAATGCAATCAATTCGCAAGTTAGTATAGAACTAGAATTGATTCCATGCAAACAAATAAGAATAAATAAAATAAAATTTGTTGTTGTTGAAAAGTTACTGGTAAATATCAAAAAAACAAAATATAACTTGTCACAATTACAAAAAAAACAAATTAAGAACAATTAATACAAAAGAAATAGCGAGAAAACAAAAAACGCTAAAACAGAATCTGTTTTTCTTAAAATCCTAAGTATAAATATTTAAAAAAATTTGAAACTTAACCTACTGAATGATATGATCAATACGAAGCCGCAGGAAAAAGAATCAAATTAAAAGCTATTTTTAAACTCCCGGAATAATCAAAACAAGCTTTAATTCAAATCTGATCTAACTCAATTTTTATAAATCCAAACATAGAAAAATTATATATCTGCATAAACTGCATAAAATGTTTTATCCAACGCAAAAAGAATCACCTAATTCGGAGTTATAGACCAATTGATATGAATTTTCTAAGATTGCAATTTTCTGAAAAAACTGCAATACGGGATTTCGTGAATCTCACCATGGGTGACACAGAGGAAGAACTCCGGCGAGATAGCTGCTCCGCGAGGTGGGGAGGTCGTCGGCGGGGAGGGGGAACGGCGGAGGGGGTCCCGGAGGCGAGGAAGGGGCGTCAGGTGCTCCTGGGCGTTCTTCTGTTCGGCTCCTTGCAGGAACAACAATGGTGGGGGCGTCGTGGCTACGGGCAGGGAGAGGTTGAGCTGATGGGGAAAATGGAACGAGGAGAGGAGGGCGTTCTTATAGGGGTGGTGGGAGGCTCGGGAAGGAAGTGTAGCCCGCGAATCGGGGGAGGGAAGCTTCCTGGGAAACTTCTGCCATGGCCACAGAAGGAAGCTCGTGAGGAGGAAGAAGAAGGTGGGATTGGGCCAGATTGGTTTCCTAACGTAGCCCAAGTACATTCCTAAAATAAGAGATCTCTTTCCCTTTTTGTTAAAACAGGAATTAATACGATTAAAAGGAAATAGAATATCCTTGGAATATAGGGGTATAATATATTAAAATTTTCAGAAAAATAAATCCAAAAAAATGGGCATTTTTCCACTACCAAAATAAATACTTCAAAAAATGTTTTTAGAAAATCCCTAAATTGGTTTATTTTCTTTTTGCAAATATTTTTCAAATAAACCTTGGGTTTAATGGTCCAAATATTTCAAAGGAATATCCCCGGTTTGGAGGGTCATGTTCCTCCTCTCTTTCTTGCTTGGCAAGAATTATTTTCGGGGTATTTCTCTGGGAAGAAAAATATTGAAGAGCAAAAGGAATTTCTTTTGAAAGGATTCAAATGCAAACTCCATTCAAATTCTTTATAGTTGAAGAAGTCATGTCATCTTCTCTCATTGCTTTTGAATTTGAATTTACCGGAGAAGGGGAAAGTCATTTTATTCCCTCTCATTCAAAAGTTTTGAAAAGTTTCAAATTTCACTCAAGTTTCAATCACTCAAGCAAACAAACAAACAATCTAATAATTATTCTAACATTCCAAAATTTGGGATGTTACAAGATGTCATGGCCGTCTCCAGCATCCCGAGTCATCCACTGGTTTCTCCAGGGAGCCGATCAACCGTCCTTCACCAGAGTTGCATTGCATCACGAGGTCTTGAAAAATCTTCACTTAACCAGTCTTGGTTATTAAATTATTCTCGCATCACTCATGATAAACTCTCAACCAGAATCCCGTCTACTCAAGCATAGCAATATGAAATTTGTCGTCCCGGGCCAAGTAACGGGGTTGTTGGGTGCCTACCACATGATACTACAATATGTAACCATAATTTCCAAGTACCTACTCAGCATGCAAATTGGGCATAGGATGGTAGAACTACGATGCATAAAACATAGGTGATACATGATCAAATGACTTGCCTGGTATTACTTGATGAAGATAGTCGCTCTCAAAATCCTGATAATTCTACTCGCGACACTCCGAGCAATCTATCGTAAACGAATATAATTCAATAAACATTCATGCCAAAAAGGAAGAACCAAGAGAACATAAGAACAAAGCATGTCCTTGTGCAAAATAACAACGTACTAAGGTTTAATAAAAAGGTCATAAGTGTGTTGTAAATTGAAGGTGCATGAATGAGATCAAAAGAGTTAATGGACGATGAACTATTGCTATATAAGCTCGACTTGCATACACTATGGGAGATGATAAAAAATATTGGGAGAACAACATGAATGTTGTTTGACAAATAGTATAAGACATAAGAATTTCTTTGTAGAAATACTTTCTTGAAATGGAGCACTACAACTAAAAGTTATAGCGAATTGAAGTATGAATTGAATTTGCATTCAAAAGGTGAAGAGAAGTTGAACTGAAGTACGATGGTTACGTACAAAAATATATGCCATGAGTATTTAGGGGTAAAACGAATCAATTGAAAAGGTGGTACGACTTGCAAGATAAGATCAAATTAATGTTCCAATACGAATTTGAATCGCTCAAATTTGTAAGGTTCAAAGGTCGAAACTAATGATGCTACTGGATATAGGAGATCAATATGAGCGTGTAGAAAAAAGAATTACTAGATTTGAAATAGCGGATCAAAAGATACAAATACTTCAATATAACATTGAATAGGCTTATAACGATGTGAACACTTTTGGGTACTAATAGATAAATCTGATTTGGTCAAAATTATAAGTTGAAAAGTTAAAACTAATGATACAAACGGGAAGATTACTTTGATATGGATCAGACGCAATTGGATTCATCTAAAACAGAGCTACGGATAAAAAGATATGATCAAAAGAAGTTTGAATATGAATCTGAACAAATTTCGAAATTTGAAAATTTCAAAAAGTTGATACGATAAGTTCACCGGATAGGTGGGATCAAGACAAAACTCTAGGCGTTGGTTTCATCTAATTCGGATAAACGAGTAAAAAGTTATGGCTATTTGAAAAATCAGGGCCAAGTTGTTTTACGGAATAAAAGTGCTACGTCTAAAAGAATTCTAGTACTAATGTGGAAATACGAAGACTACTGAATATATCTAATTACTCTACCGTATACTAGTGTAGGAATACTAGTCTAGAAATAATAAACTACGGGAGTATAAAAAATACAAAGAGAAATACCTTCAGAATGCAGAGTAAGAATTAATTCCAATGAGGAGACGACTTCGAGAAATCCCGCCGAAGAGAAGAGAATATTTTTATTTAATTAACCTAGTCAAACCAAAAGATTGCTTTAACCCGAAATAGATGATTTTTGGATGCTCCTATGGGTCTATATTTATAGGTGGAAAGAAGGTCTAAAGGTCAATAACTAGGCAATGTGGGACTAAACATATACGTAAAGAGGAGAAAAGGAGGGACCAAATGCCCATGGGCCAAGTAAATTTCGGCCAGCCCATAGGCAAACTCGGATAAATAGTGTTTCCTGGTGAAGAGTGTCTTTTTTTATTTTTTTCAAAATAAACAGCGAAAACAAATATAAACGAAATTAAGAGAATATTTTATATAGGCATATTATATATCAAAATTTTCAGAATAAAACTTCGTACAACCTGAACATTTTATTTTTCACAAAATAAAAACTTTATAATTTTTTTTTAAATTAAATAAAATCTAAATTTTGTCTTTAAATTTTTGGCACTATTTTTCTTGTGACTTTTCTTTTTTTTGGGGGGTGTCATGTTACCTCCTCTCTTTCTTGCTTGGCAAGTATATTGCCACAAAAAAGAATTGTGGTTGAAATCTTGTGCCAAAAATAAAATTCAAATCAAAAACCAAAGGAAAAAAAATCAAATGCCACATTCATTCAAATTCTTTATAGTTGAAGAAGTCATGTTATCTTCTCTTAGTGATTTTAAATGGATGAATTTGAATTGAAAAGAAAATGGGAAAGTAATTTTATTCCCTCTCATTCAAAAGTTTTAAAAAAGTTTCAAATTTCACTCAAGCTTTCAATCACTCAAGCGAACAAACAATCAATCTAATAATTTTATTAACATACCAAAATTTGGGATGTTACAAACCTACCACACTTAAAATGAATCTTGTCCTCGAGATTCTAAGAGGCTACAAAGAAAGGTTAGGGTTTGGGGTCTTCAAACAAAACCAATCTCCTGCAAAGTGGGATGCTACCACACTTAAAATGAGAGCTACTGGTCCTCAAAATTTTAGACATCCTCTCGGGTTTTGACATGTGACTCCTCACAGTCTTCATACTAATTCCTCTGGTGATGCTCTTCCGTTATATTCACAACGTTTCCATTTATAACGAGGGTCCTTCTGTTGATATAAGCTTCTTCCGTTACTGGGCCTTCTTAACTGACAGTCTCGCGGTCAATTTCTAAATAACCTATCGACGATTCTTATGGTGGTCTACCATTTGTGGTTATCCTGCACAGAGAGAGGTATTGTCTTCATCCTCACCGTAAAATTTCCTACGCGTGACAACATGTGCCATGTACATGGGCTTTTCTTATACCATTCTAAGGCTTAAACAAAAGCTTCAAAGAACGTCATCTCTCACTATGGGTAAGTCTCTCAGATTTACCATTCCGAATAGCAAGAGAATGATAATAGTAAGTCATCATGGTGGCCAAGCCATGTCGCACTGAAATCATTACCCTGTATAAGGCTTAGTGAATCTCGTATTCTAACACTTGGGCATCCTCACAAGCGCTGCAGAATTTCTCTTATCCATGAACGAAGTTCGGATAATCCATTGGTTCTGCAAGCTGAACAAAACATCTATCGTATCTTCACAACTCTCTCGCTTTCATATGTTCCTAAGAAAACGTTTGCTGATCCAAGTTTCCTTCTCCAACAGATAGTACTTGATCCTTGTTAGTCCCGGGGTCTGTGGGTTTCACGCATACTTGGAATTACGCTGCCTTTAAATTCCATAGTGTTTCATTCCACCATACTCTTGGGGTAACCGTCATAAAAATAGTCCTCAGACTTATTTGTGGTACACACTCCATTTTGCGGGATACTTTCCATTGGTGTGTTTACCATGAAAAGGTATTGGTTCATCCATAAATCATATTCATTTCATAATCAATCCTTTATTACATCCTTAATTTCTTATCAAAAACTCCAATTCAAAAGTACTCTATTACAAATGCTGCCATCCACATTGTTCGGTATGGTCGAGCATTTCTGCCAACATTATTCATTCGTCTCCCTTGGGGATACTTTAGTTCCACTAGAACTTTCCAATGTGCTCCTTGAAATCATCCATCTTTTGCTTCATCATGGTGGTCATGAGTTTCATCTCCATCATCTCCACTTGCACTTCACTCAGGTATTCCTGGGTATGACGGAGTCTTGCTTCAAGTATCTCTCCAATCTGACGTATGGCTTCCATGGCAGCTTCACGAACAACATCAAAGAAGGTTGCTCATGGTACACGTGAAATGAAAAAGTATTGCCCCATAGTCTTTGGACAAACTGCTTTCACATGGTGGAGGTGTACTTCCACATAACAAAGTTCTACTCCACTTTCCATGAATGGGTAGCCTTTGTAGACTGCATCTCCTTCAAGATGAATGTGCTTCATCATGTCCTTCAGGATTTTCGGGTAATCATGATCATTGGTCAGGGTCATGATCGTTTTTGGGCCCTTGAGGAATGACTCGTAGAGAGTTGTCATCTGCAGGTGTCAGTAAATAGGTACTCAGAGGAATGTATATGTCTCCTTGGTAGTTATGGTACATTACTACCCAGTGGATCCTGTGGGTTTACCAATTACTACCACACTTAAAATGAATTATACTCATGCCTGCATAGACCATATTTTCTCATATCCTAATAATTGTTCACAGATCTTTGTTCGAAGAGAAACAACGCATACAGTTTCAACATAGGCAATCATGAGACAATAAATTCCATTTATTCATGATGTTATTACAATCTCAGGGACTTCTGTTACAAAAAAAATCACTCCATGATCTCATGAAAAACAACAGTGCTTCAGGTTCCACTTATTGCCACTGTCAAAACTTATCTACTCCATTTTAGCTTGCTTCCCTTGTGGACAATCACTAGCATAATGTCCTGCTTCCTTGCAACGCAAGCAAATGAGTTCTGACAAGTCTCGAGGCTTCTTAGCGTTTGCTTGTGCTCCTTGTATTTCCGGCTTCCTTCCTGAACACATGTATTTGTAGTGGCCAAATTCCATACACCTGAAACATCTGACATGACTCAGGTCTTTATCTGCAGAGATTTGTCTCTTTCGAGGGTACTTTTTCTTCTTTCCAGACTCCTTCATTTTGGCCAGTTCTTCTATTTCAAGTGGATCAAACTCCACTTTTTCTGTTGGGAAGTCTCCTATATACTCTTGGCTTCCCTTCGTGCAATCTTGTGAATAATGTCCTTCTTCTCCACATGAGTAGCATGCATTGGAGAAAAATCTGGTCAGACCTTATCCATCAGGGTCTTCAATATTTTCGTTCATCACCGGTTCTTCTAGAATCTTCTTCTTGAGGGTTTCCTTCACTGCATCTTTCTGCTGCTTGACAACTTGTTGCACCTTGGGTTAAATGTGACACTGAGCTGGGTAGTGGGTGGTTCCTTCACAAAGGAAACAAGTCACCTGACTACTTGGGCACTCCTCAGCTGGGTGATTTTCTTCACAATGAGTGCATCCATCCTGGTGTTCTTCCTGGGTGTGTCCTATTTCTCCACAGATCTTGCATGCACAAGTCTTCTCCTTTGGATTATCATAGCACTTTTGAATAAGACGGGATCTTAACAAAGTCTTCTTGAATTCGTCCCAGGTTTTCTGCTCCACTAAATCCTTGTATGGCATGATGCATTTTCCACCAGATTGCAGCACTTTGTGTAAAGTACTGAAGAGTGTGTTCCACTTCATACTTCCTTGAGATCAAGTTTCTCCCGAAGTGGTTCTCCATGTTTTGAATCCATATATCAGCCTCCAGCTGGGTCATTGGTCCAGAGACTACAAGTCCAGCTTCATACTCCATCTGGTAGGGTTGAGGTTTTGGGGATGAGACGGGTAAGAGAGGGAGGGAGATACACACAATACAAACAATATTTTTTGAGAATAGGTTTTATTTGTGGCCGTCGTAAAACACACACCAATGACGGCTCACAATTCATCGTCTCTAACATGGGTATATAACAGGGGGTTGGACTTCTAATGGTCATATAAATATTCGAACGCTTCAGGGTCTTCGAATTCTTCGGGTCTTCAGAGTCTTCAATTGCTGCAACTTCAATTCTTCAAATGCATGATGAAATCCTATTTACTATGAAGTAGGACTCAGTTGATCCTTCTTGTGGTCAAAGGGGTAAGGGTATTGTCTAACTATTTAAGGTGAGAGGGAACATTCGATGAAATCAGAAGAGATGAGAAGTAAAAGGTGTTGTTGAAAATAAAAATTTTGAGACATCCTTTCTTAAGAAATTTCCAGTTTCTAGGGTCACGTCCTACAGTCAACATGTGCTCTGACACCATATCTGTAGCGACCCGATTCAAAACGAGTCAAGCCTCTGTGTATCTGTGCCATCCCTGGATCAGTATGCTGGCACACACAGTACATCAATGTATATATCAAAGTGCAATCACACGTAAATAGCGTAAAACTGATATATACCTTAAATATCTCAGTGGAAGCAGTCAAGGGTGTGGAGTCCCAATAAACACCAACGGCAAGTTGAGTGTAGACGATAACACTGAATAGTACTCTTACTCGTCGAAGAAAAAAAATATCTGCAACATAAGACGTTTCAGCCGTGTAGGTCAGCATATTGAATATGCCGGCAAGTCACATATGAGAGGGGGTAAAATATCATCTATACTATATGCATATATGGTAGGTGGGGTTGTAAGTTTTAGCGTAAAGCAAATTTTCTCCTACAACAAGAGGGTCTAAAAGCAAAATATTACTACGCTGTTGGTTGTTAATGAGATGGTTCCACCAAGCAATTCTCGTACCCATGTTGTCAATAATACCCACATCAATATTATTATTTGTGTTGAGAAATCCAGATAACTTCAGTTCCTTTGGCTCAAGTTGTCCATGACCGTGGACACGGCTAATCGATTAGGTTTGAGTACTCTGCAGAGTTTTGCACACGTTCCCCACAAGATTTGATCGCCTCCGTGTATGTCCTCGCACTTCAGGGTGTTTGAAAACCGGATGATTAAAACATGGTCTTTCAATGGGTCCCTCTGAATCCCTGTCGGTGCCCATCCATTCCTACCGTTCTTCTACATCTACTAGCACCGCCTGTCCAGAGTCGCCGCGTTGTCCAACCAAGCCAGAGCCCATAATGACTTGTGGCTCTGCAGGTAAGCCTTGGGTCTCGAAAATATCTGTCCGTCTCTTTGAGCCTGGGTGAAGCTTTCCGCAGGATGTCATGGCCGTCCCCAACATCCCGGGCATCCACTGGGTTCTCCAGGGAGCCGATCAACCGTCCTTCACCCAGTGTTGAATTGCGCCCGAGGTCTTGAAAATCTTGTCTTAACAGGTCTTGATTATTTTAATCAGCCTCGCATCACTCGTGTTATGCACTCAACCGAAATCCCGTCTACTCAAGCATAGCAATATGAAATTTGTCGTCCCGGGGCCAAGTATCGGGGTTGTTGGGTGCCTACCACATGACACTACAAACTACACTAAAATTTCCAAGTACCTACTCAGCATGCAATTGGGCATAGGATGGTAGAACTACGATGCATAAAACATAGGTGATAGTATGATCAAAGTGACTTGCCTGGTGATGTTGACGACGAAGAATTTCTCGAGAAAATAACTTGATAGACTACTCGTCACTCTCCGATGAAATCTATATAACAAACATATCATTCACATAAGCACTCATACTAGCAATCATTCTAGCAATCAAAACAACAGAGAGAGCGAATAGGAATCCGAAGGAAACTTCAAATAAGACTAGGGAGTCTTCTACTACGTCAAACACTAAATAGTTTTTGTCTAACAGAAAATAAAAAACTAAAATAGAAAAAAATAACAGAAAACAAAATATAAAATAACTAAGATAACAGAACTAAAATTTACAAAACAATATTATTTTATAAGTATTTTCAAAATAGGAAACCAAACTAGCAATGCAATCAATTCGCAAGTTAGTATAAAACTAGAATTGATTCCATGCAAACAAATTAGAATAAATAAAATAAAATTTTTTTGTTGTTGAAAATTTACTGGTAAATATCAGAAAACAAAATATAACTTTTCACAATTACAAAAAAAAACAAATTAAGAACAATTAATACAAAAGAAATAGCAAGAAAACATAAAGGCTAAAACAGAGTCTGTTTTGCTTAAAACCCTAAGTAACAATATTTAAAAAACATTGAAAGTTAAACTACTGAAATATATGATCAATAGGAAGCAGCAGCAAAAAGAATCAAATTAAAAGCTATTTTTAAACTCCCGGAATAAGCAAAACAAGCTTTAATTCAAATTTGATCTAACTTAATTTTTATAAATCCAAACATAGACAAATTATATATCTAAAGAAACTGTATAAAATTTGTGATCCAACGTAAAAAGAATCACCTAATTCAGAGTTATAGATTAATAGATATGAATTTTCTAAAATTGCAATTTTCTGAAAAAACTACAATACGGGATTTCGTGAATCTCACCATGGGTGACAGAGAGGAAGAACTCCGGCGAGGTAGTTGCTCCGGCGAGGTGGGGAGGTCGCCGGCGGGGAGGGGAAATGGCGGAGGGGGTCCCGGAGGCGAGGAAGGGGGCGTCAGGTGCTCCTGGGCGTTTTTCTGTTCGGCTCCTTGCAGGAACAACAATGGTGGGGGCGTCGTGGCTACGGGCAGGGAGAGGAGGATTTCTCTAGGGGAATGGAAAGAGGAGAGATGGGGCGTTCTTATAGTGGTGACGGGAGGCGCCGGGAGGAAGTATAGCTCGCGAGTCCCGGAGGTGAGGATTCCTCTGTCCATGGCTAAGGAAGGTCCTGTGCACGTGAGGAAGGAGATAGAGGAAGAAGAAGATCCTGTTGGGTCAGTTTTTGGAAAGGTCTTAATGGGCCACCGTTTATTTCCATTTAAACACGATTTCTTTCCTTTTTCAAAACTAGGAAACTAAAACGATAAAAGGGAAATCAAATCAATTCGGAATATAGAGTTTCTATATACTAAAATTATCAGAAAAATAAAATCTAAATGATGGGCATTTTTTCCACGGCCAAAATAAAAACTAAAAAAAATGCTTTTCCAAAAAAAATCCCTAAAAGCAATATTGCTTGTTGCAAATTTTATCAAATTAAATTTTGTTTCCTTGGCTCAAAATACTTCAACGAATGCCCCTAGCTCTGGAGTGTCATGTTCCACCTCTCTTTTCTGTTTGACAGAATATTATTCCCCGGCATTTCTTGAGTGGAGGGAAAATAGAATTTGCAAATTAAAATCGAAGGAAATTCAAATGCCAGCTCCATTCAAATTCATTATAGTTGGAGAAGTCATGTCATCTTCTCTCATTGCTTTTAAAAGATTGAGTTTGAATTCATCGGAGATGGGGAAAGTCATTTTATTCCCTCTCATTCAAAAGTTTTTGAAATGTTTCAAATTTCACACAAGTTTCAGTCACTCGAGCAAACAAACAAACAATCTAATAATTATTTTAACATTCCAAAATTTGGGATGTTACAAACCTACCACACTTAAAATGAATCTCGTCCTCGAGATTCAAACAGGCTAGAAAGAAAAGGTTATCGTTTGGGGGGTCTTCTAACAAATATAGTCTCCTGCAAAGTGGGGTGCTACCACACTTAAAATGAGAGTTACTGGTCGCTCAAATTTTTAACAATCCTCTGGGTTCTTGGCATCTCGCTCGTCACATTCTTCATGGTAACTTCTTTGGTGAAGTTCTTCCATTATATTCATAATGTTTCCATCAAAATCGAGGGTTCTTCTGTTGACATAAGATTCTTCCGTCACTAGGTCTTCTTAACTGACAAGTCTCGTGACCATTCTAAATAACCTATCGATGATTCTCATGGTGGTCTACCATTTGTGGTTATCCTGTAGAGAGAAGGGTCTTGGCTTCACCCTCACCGTAAAATGTGCGACGCGTGACAACGATTGCCATGTACATGGGGCTTTCATCATACCATTCTAAGGCTTAAACAAAAGCTTCAAAGAACGTCGTCTCTCACTATGGGTAAGTCTCTCAGATTTACCATTCCGAATAGCAAGAGAATGATAATAGTAAGTCGTCATGGTGGCCAAGCCATGTCGCACTGAAATCATTACCTTGTATAAGGCTTAGTGAATCTCGTATTCTAACACTTGGACATCCTCACAAGCATTGAGAGTTTCTCTTGTCCACGAACGAAGTTTGGATAAATCCAATGATTCTGCAAGCTAAACAAAACATCTATCGTATCTTCACAACTCTCAGATTTTCGTATGCTCCTAAGAAAACGTTTGCTGAAACAAGTTTCCTTCTCCAAAAAGATAGTACTTGATCCTTGTTAGTCCCGGGGTCTGTGGGTTTCAGGCATACTTGGGGTAAATGTGACACGCCGCTGGGCAGTGGGTGGTTCCTTCACACAAGAAACAAGTCACCTCACTAGTCGGGCATTCCTCAGTTGGGTGATTTTCTTCACAATGAGTGCATCCATCCTTGTGTTCCTCCTGGGTGTGTCCTATTTCTCCACAGATCTTGCATGCCCAAGTATTCTCCTTCAGATTATCATATCACTTCCGAATGAGACGGGATCTTAACAGAGTCTTCTTGAATTCGTCCCAAGTTTCTGCTCCACTAAATCCTTGTATGGCATGGTGCATTTTCCACCAGATTGCAGCACTTTGTGTAAAGTACTGAAGAGCGTGTTCCACTTCATACTTCCTTGAGATCAAGTTGCTCCCGAAGTGGTTCTCCATGTTTTGAATCCATATTTCAGCCTCCGACTGGGTCATTGGTCCAGAGACTACAAGTCCAGCTTCATACTCCATCTGGTAGGGTTGAGGTTTTGGGGATGAGACGGGTAAGAGAGGGAGGGAGATACACGCAATACAAACAATATTTTTGAGAATAGGTTTTAGTTGTGGCTGTCGGAAAACACATACCAAGGACTGCTCACAATTCATCGTATCTAACGTGAGTATACAAAAGGGGTTTGGACTTGTAAGGATCATATAAATATTCAAACACTTCAGGGTCTTCGAGTTCTTCGGGTCTTGAGAGTCTACTGTTGGTGTCGCTTCAACTGCATGATGAAATCCTTTTTACTTTGAAGTGGGAGTCGGTTGATCCTTCACGTGGTCAAAGGGGAAAGGGCATTGCCTAAATATTTGAGGTGAGAGAGAACGTTTGATGAAATCAGAAGGGATGAGAAGTAAAGGATGTTCTTGAAAATAATTTTTTTGACACATTCTTCCCTAAGGGATTTCCAGTTTCTAGGGTCACGTCCTACAGTCAACATGTGCTCTGATACCATCTCTGTAGTGACCCAACTCAAGACGAGTCAAGCCTCTGTGTTTCTGTGCCATCCCCGGATCAGTATGCTGGCACACACAGTACATCAATGTATATATCAAAGTGCAATCACATGTAAATAGCGTAAAACTGATATATACCTTAAATATCTCAGCGGAAGCGGTCAAGGGAGTGGAGTCCCAATAAACACCAACGGCAAGTTGACTGTAGACCGTAACCCTGAATCGCACTCTTACTCGTCGAAGAAAAATATCTGCAACATAAGACGTTGCAGCCGTGTAGGTCAGCATATTGAATATGCCGGCAAGTCACATAAGAGAGGGGTAAAATGTCATCTATACTATATGCATATATGGCAGGTGGGGTTGTAAGTTTTAGCGTAAAGCAAATTTTTCTCCTACAACAAGAGTGGGCTAAAAGCAAAAAGTTACTACATTGCTGGTTGTTAACGAGATGGTTCCGCCAACCAGTTCTCGTACCTGAGTTGTCAATAATTACCCTCATCAAATATATTTAATGGTGTTGACAAATCCAGATAACTTCAGTTTCTTTGGCTCACGTTGTCCATGACCGTGGACACGACTAATCGATTAGGTTTGAGTACTCTACAGAGTTTTGCACACGTTCCCCACAAGATTTGATCGCCTCCGAGTATGTCCTCGCACTTCAGGGTGTTTGAAGACCGGATGATCAAAACATGGTCTTTCAACGGGTTCCTCTGAATCCCTGTCGGTGCCCATCCATTCCTACCGTTCTTCTACATCTGCTAGCACCGCCTGTCCAGAGTCGCCGTGTTGTCCAACCAAGCCAGAGCCATTAATGACTTGTGGCTGTGCAGGTAAGCCTTGGGTCTTGAAAATATCCGTCGGTCTCTTTGATCCTGGGTGAAGCTTTCCGCAGGATGTCATGGCCGTCCCCAGCATCCCGGGCATCCACTGGGTTCTCGAGGGAGCCGATCAACCGTCCTTCACCCAGTGTTGCATTGCGTCCGAGGTCTTGAAAATCTTGTCTTAACCAGTCTTGATTATTTAATCAACCTCTCATCACTCGTGTTATGCACTCAACCGAAATCCCGTCTACTCAAGCATAGCAATATGAAATTTGTCGTCCCGGGGCCAAGTATCGGGGTTGTTGGGTGCCTACCACATGACACTACAAACAATACTAAAATTTCCAAGTACCTACTCAACATGCAATTGGGCATAGGATGGTAGAATTACGATGCATACAATATAGGTGATAGTATGATCAAAGTAACTTGCCTGGTGATGTTGACGAAGAAGAAGTTCTCGAGAAAAATAACTTGATAGACTACTCGTCACTCTCCGATGAAATCTATATAACAAACATATCATTCACATAAGCACTCATACTAGCAATCATTCTAGCAATCAAAACAACAGAGAGAGCGAATAGGAATCCAAAAGAAACTTCAAATAAGACTAGGGAGTCTTCTACAACGTCAAACACTAAATAGTTTTTGTCTAACAGAAAATAAAAAACTAAAATAGAAAAAATTAACAGAAAACAAAATATAAAATAACTAAGATAACATAAGTAAAATTTACAAAACAATATTATTTTATAAGTATTTTCAAAATAGGAAACCAAACTAGCAATGCAATCAAGTCGCAAGTTAGTATAGAACTAGAATTGATTCCATGCAAACAAATAAGAATAAATAAAATAAAATTTTGTTGTTGTTGAAAAGTTACTGGTAAATATTAGAAAACAAAATATACCTTGTCACAGTTACAAAAAAAACAAATTAAGAACAATTAATACAAAGGAAATAGCAAGAAAATAAAAAAGGCTAAAACAGAATCTGTTTTGCTTAAAATCCTAAGTAAAAATATTTAAAAAAAATTGAAAGTTAAACTACTGAAATATATGACCAATAGGAAGCAGCAGCAAAAAGAATCAAATTAAAAGCTATTTTTAAACTCCCGGAATAAGCAAAACAAGCTTTAATTCAAATCTGATCTAACTCAATTTTTATAAATCCAAACATAGACAAATTATATATCTACGGAAACTGCATAAAAGTTGTGATCAAACGTAAAAAGAATCACCTAATTCGGAGTTATAGACTAATAGATATGAATTTTCTAAGATTGCAATTTTCTGAAAAAACTGCAATACGGGATTTCGTGAATCTCACCATGGGTGATAGAGAGGAAGAACTCCGGCGAGGTAGTTGCTCCGGCGAGGTGGGGGGGTCGCCGGCAGGGAGGGGGAACGGCGGAGGGGGTCCCAGAGGCGAGGAAGGGGGCGTCAGGTGCTCCTGGGCGTTCTTCTGTTCGGCTCCTTGCACGAACAACAATGGTGGGGGCGTTGTGGCTACGGGCAGGGAGAGGAGGATTTCTCTAGGGGAATGGAAAGAGGAGCGATGGGGCGTTCTTATAGTGGTGACGGGAGGCGCCGGGAGGAAGTATAGCTCGCGAATCCCGGAGGTGAGGATTTCTCTATCCATGGCTAAGGAAGGTCCTCTCCACGTGAGGAAGGAGATAGAGGAAGAAGAAGATCCTGTTGGGTCAGTTTTTGGAAAGGTCTTAATGGGCCACCGTTTATTTCCATTTAAACACGATTTCTTTCCTTTTTTCAAAACTAGGAAACTAAAACGATAAAAGGGAAATCAAATCAATTTGGAATATAGAGTTTCTATATACTAAAATTATCAGAAAAATTAAATCTAAATGATGGGCATTTTTTCCACGGCCAAAATAAAAACTAAAAAAAATGCTTTTCCAAAAAAAATCCCTAAAAGCATTATTTATTTTTGCAATTATTTTCTCAAATTAAATTTTGTTTCCTTGGCTCAAAATACTTCAACAAATGCCCCTGGCTCTGGAGTGTCAGGTTCCTCCTCTCTTTTCTGTTTGACAGAATATTATTCCCCGGCATTTCTTGAGTGGAGGGAAAATAGAATTTGCAAATTAAAATCGAAGAAAATTCAAATGCCAGCTCCATTCAAATTCTTTATAGTTGAAGAAGTCATGTCATCTTCTCTCATTTCTTTTGAAAGATTGAATTTGAATTCATCTGAGATGGGGAAAGTCATTTTATTCCCTCTCATTCAAAAGTTTCTGAAAAGTTTCAAATTTCACACAAGTTTCAGTCACTCAAGCAAACAAACAGACAATCTAATAATTATTTTAACATTCCAAAATTTGGGATGTTACATTGTTTTTGTCGTTGTTGTTGTCGCTGTTGGTTTAATTGTTGTAGTTGTGGTTGTCCTCATCGTCTTGGTGGTCGTCGTTGTCGTCGTCGTCATCGTTATCGTCCTCATCGTCGTTGTCATCGTCGTCGTCGTCCTTGTTATTATTGTTGTTGTTGTTGCTATTGTTGTTGTTGTCGTCGCCGCCGTCATCGTCATCGTCGTCATCATTGTTGTCGTCTTCGTTGTTGTTGTTGTTGTTGTTGTTGTTGTGGTCGTTGTTGTTGTTGTTGTTGTTGTAGTCGTTGTTGTTGTTGTTGTTGTCGTTGTCATCGTTGTTGTTGTTATCGTCATTGTTTTCGTTGTTCTCGTCATTGTCATTGTTATCATCGTTGTCGTCGTCATCGTAGTCATCATCGTCGTCGTTGTTTTTTGTTGTCGTTGTTGTCGTCGTCGTCGTCGTTGTCCTCGTCCTCGTCATCATCTTCATTGTCATCGTCGTCATGGTTGTCATTGCAATTGTTGTTGTCGTCGTTGTTGTTGTTGTTGTTGTTGTTTCTATTGTTGTTGTTGTTGTTGTTGTTGTCGTCGTCGCCGTCTACGCTGTTCATGTTGTTGTTCTTGTTGTTGTTCTTGTTGTTGTTCTTGTTGTTCTTGTTGTTGTTTTTGTTGTTCTTGTTGTTTTCGTTGATATCGTTGTTGCAGTTGTTGTCATTGTCGTCGTCGTTGTTGTTGTTGTTGTTGTTGTTGTTGTTGTCGTTGCTGCCGCTTTTGTCGTTGTTATTGTTGATGTCGTTGTTGTGGTTGTTCTCGTCCTTTTCCTCGTCGTCATTGCCGTTGTCGTCGTCGTCGTTGTTGTTGTTGTAATTGTTGCTGTTTTTGTCGTCGTCGTTGTTGTTGTTGCTGTTGTCGTTGTTGTCGTTGTTGTTGTTATTGTCGTTGTTCTCCATTTTCTCATCATTATCATTGTCGTCGTCTCTGTCGTCGTCGTCATTGTAGTGGTTGTTGTTGTTGTTGTTGTTGTTGTTGTTGTTGTTGTTATTGTTGTTGTTGTTGTTTATGTCGTCGTCATCGTCGTCGTTGTTGTTGTTGTTGTTCTTGTTGTTGTTTGTTGTTGTTGTTGTTATTGTTGTTGTTGTTGTTGTCGTCGTCGTCTTCGTTGTTGTTGTTGTTGTTGTTGTTGTTGTTGTTGTTGTTGTTGTTGCCGTTATTGTCACTATTGTCGTTAATGTCGTTGTTGTCATTGTTGTTGTTGTTATCGTTCTTCTCATTGTTCTCGTCATTGTCGTCGTTGTCGTTGATGTCGTCATTGTCGTCGTCGTCGTTATGGTTGTCGTCGTCGTCATCATCGTCGTCGTCGTCGTCATCATCGTCGGCGTCGTCGTCATCGTTATCGTCATCTTTGTTGTTTTTGTTGTTATTGATGTTGTTGTTGTCGTTGATGTCGATGTTTTCGTTGTTGTTGTTGTTGTTGTCATTGTTTTTGTTATTTTTGTTGTCATTGTTCTTATCATTATCATTGTTTTCGTCATTGTCGTTGTCGTGATCATCCTTGTTGTTGTTTGTCGGCGGTGCGAGATCGACACCTATGGGAATGAACGTGAAACCCTTATGATCGTACGACGGGGAGAGGTGACGTGAAGAGCAGAGCTAACGATCAGCACCCGGCAAGCCTTTTTACCCAGGTTCGGGCCGCTTACGCGTAAAACCCTACGTCCTGCTTCTGCGATTTTATTAAGCGTTTTGTTGTTTGTTACAGTGAGTGTTGATGATCGTCTTATGAGTCAATGTCCAAAAAGTCTAACCCCTTAAGAATGAGCTAAGGGCCTCCTTTTATAGGCAAAGGCGTCACCTACAGTGCTCGATGGTATGTTCACGAGGAGTTACAGTGAACCTAGAGTGGTGCTTATCCATCTACCATTGTCAAGTGCATTAAATGCACGTCATGTTCTTGTCAGCGATGTGCTGGTGAAGACACGTATCCAGGTGTTTCGGCAGTTGGACGCTGCGCTGGCGCATGCGGAAGGCGTTGGAACTTGGGGGCGGTGTCACTGTGGCAAGGGTGGTTGCCCTCTAGTGCCCAGCCCCGTCATCCCGGTCCGAACTTAGGTAAAAAGGCTTCCTGGGTGCTGATCGTTAGCTCTGCTCTTCACGTCACCTCTCCCCGCCCTACGATCACAAGGGTTTCACGCTCATTCCCATAGGTGTCGATCTCGCACCGCCGACAAATAACAACAAGGATGATGACGACAACGACAATGACGAAATCAATGATAATGACAAGAACAACGACAACAAAAATAACAAAAACAATGACAACAGCAACAACAACGAAAACATCGACATCAATAACAACAACAAACAACAACGACAACAACGACAACAATGATATCAACAACATTAATAACAAGAAAAACAACAAAGATGACGATAACGATGACGACGACGCCGACGATGATAACGATGACGACGACTACAACAACAAAAACAACAACCATAACGACGACGACGACAACGACGACATCAACGACAACGACGACAATGACGAGAACAACGAGAAGAACGATAACAACAACAAGAACAACAACAACAACAACAACAACAACAACAACAAGAACAACAACGAAATTAACGACAATAGTGACAAGAACGACAAGAACAACAACAACAACAACAACAACAACAACAACAACAACAACAACAACAACGAAGACGACGACGACGACAACAACAACAACAAGAGCAGCAGCAGCAACAACCACAACAACAACAACAACAACAACAACAACAACAACAACAACAACAACCACAACAACAACAACAACAACGACAACGACGACGACGACATAAAGAACAACAACAAAAACAAAAACAACAACAACAACAACAACAAGAACAACCACGACGACGACGACATAGACGACAACAATGATAATGATGAGAGCAACGACAACAACGACAATAACAACAACAACGACAAAAACGGTAACAACAACAACAACGACAAGAACAACAACAATGACAACAACAACAAAAACAACAACAACAACAACGACGACGATGACGATGACAAGAACGAGAACAACAAGAACAACGACAACAACAATAACAACGACAAAAGCGGCAGCAACCACCACAACAACAACAACAACAACAACCACAACAACAACAACAACAACAACAACAACAACAACAACAACAACAACAACAACAACGACAACAACGACAACAACGATATCAACGACAACAACAAGAACAACAAAAAAACAACAAGAACAACAACATGAACAACGAAGACGACGACGACAACAACTACA
>NC_058520.1:269541837-269556837 GCF_904849725.1 Hordeum vulgare subsp. vulgare
CAACAACAACAACAACAACAACATCAACGATCTGTTTGATCAGTTAGTTGGAGCTCGCATATTCTCAATGATCGATCTTCGATCCGGGTATCATCAGTTGAAGATTCGTGAACAGGATATACCCAAGACAGCCTTTACCACTCGGTACGGCTTGTATGAGTACACGGTCATGTCATTTGGACTGACTAATGCTCCGGCATATTTTATGAATCTGATGAACAAGGTATTTATGGTGTACTTGGACAAGTTTGTCGTGGTGTTCATCGATGACATACTGATATTCTCCAAGAACGAAGAGGAACACAAGGAACATCTGCGTTTAGTTCTGGAGAAGCTTCGAGAGCATAAGTTATATGCAAAGTTCAGCAAATGTGAGTTTTGGTTGAAGGAACTCGGATTTCTCGGACACGTCATCTCAGGAGAAGGAATAGCAGTGGACCCTGCCAAGGTCGCAGCAGTCACCGAATGGGTAGCACCCACTTCAGTCAAGGAGATCCGCAGTTTCCTCGGACTTGCCGGATATTACCGGAGGTTCATTGAGAATTTCTCAAAGATTGCAAAGCCCATGACAGAGTTATTGAAGAAGGAATCCAAGTATATTTGGACTGAGGAATGTGAAACCAGTTTTCAAGAGTTGAAGAAACGTCTTGTTACAGCCCCAGTGCTAATATTGCCGAACATTCGGAAGGATTTCCAGGTTTACTGTGACGCTTCTCGTCAAGGACTTGGAGGAGTGCTCATGCAAGAAGGAAAAGTTGTAGCCTATGCATCCAGACAGCTCAGACCTCATGAGTTGAATTATGCCACACATGACTTGGCACTAGCAGCCGTAGTGCACGCTCTCAAGACCTGGAGACATTTCCTGATCGGAAATAGTTGCGATGTTTACACTGATCACAAGAGCCTGAAGTATATCTTCACGCAGAAGGAGTTGAACCTCAGACAGAGGCGATGGCTAGAGTTGATCAAGGACTATGACATGAGATTGCATTATCACCCAGGCAAGGCAAATGTTGTAGCCGATGCATTGAGTCGCAAGAGTTATGTGAACACGCTCACAGCGGGAGGATTACCCCAGGAGTTAGTCGATGATCTCCGAGAACTCAAACTGGAGATAGTTCCAAGAGGATTTGTTGCCACCTTGGAAATTCAGTCTACTTTGACGGAAAAGATCCGTGAAGCACAGAAAGCTGACAAAGAGATAGCTGAGATTAAGCAGAAAATGGAAGACGGGAAAGCTAAAGGTTTTTGTGAGGATGAACACGGAACTTTATGGTTTGAGGATCGCATCTATGTGCCCAATGATCCCGAACTCAGGAAGTTGATACTTCAGGAAGCTCATGATTCCCCGTACTTGATACAATCCGGTAACACCAAGATGTATCTGGATCTGAAAGAAAGTTTCTGGTGGACAGGATTGAAGAAAGACATTGCCGAGTACGTAGCTATATGCGATGTTTGTCAGCGAGTAAAAGCCGAGCATCAGAAACCAGCAGGTTTGCTCCAACCTCTACCGATACCCGAATGGAAATGGGAAAAGCTTGGTATGGACTTCATCACAGGACTACCCAGGACCCGTTCTGGCGTTCTATTTGGGTTGTGATCGATCGTTTGACCAAGGTAGCTCACTTCATTCCGGTGAAAACTACCTACACGAGTGCCAAGCTGGCCAAGATTTATATGACGAGGATCGTATGTCTGCATGGAGTACCGAAGAGCATTGTGTCCGATAGAGGGACTCAGTTCACATCAAAATTTTGGCACCAACTGCACGAAACCTTGCGAACGAGATTGGAGTTCAGCACAGCATTTCACCCGCAGACAGATGGACAGACCGAGAGAGTTAATCAGATTCTGGAGGACATGTTGAGAGCTTGCGCACTAGACTATGGGTCTAGTTGGGATGACAATTTACCGTATGCCGAGTTCTCATAATACAACAGCTACCAGACCAGTCTGAAGATGGCCCCTTTCGAAGCTCTATACGGAAGGAGGTGCAGAACACCGTTGATGTGGGATGGAGTTGGAGACCGACAACTTTTTGGTCCAGACCTCATCCGAGATTCTGAAGAGAAGGTCAAGCTTATTCGTGACCGACTCAAGATAGCTCAGTCCAGGCAGAAGAGTTATGCCGATAGCAAACGCAAGGAAGTAACGTACGAAGTGGGAGATCGAGCATATCTTCGGGTGTCTCCACTTCGAGGAATCAAGAGATTCGGTGTGAAAGGAAAATTAGCACCACGTTTCATTGGCCCCTACAAAATTCTTGAACGTAGAGGCGAAGTTGCATACAAACTGGAACTGCCGGAAGGATTCTCCGGAGTTCATGATGTCTTCCATGTTTCCTAGTTGAAGAAATGCCACGCTGAGATGGCCGATGTTCCGTTGAGAGATACAGTGCCCCTAGAGGCCATACAGCTTGACAGCGATCTGACGTATGAGGAGAAACCCGTCCGGATTCTCGAGACCGCCAACAGAGTTACCCGCAGCAAGATCATCAAGTTCTGCAAGGTGTTGTGGAGCCACCACACCGAGGAAGAAGCCACCTGGGAACGAGAAGAGGACCTTCGTCGAGACCACCCGCACCTATTTTCTAGCCAACCCGAATCTCGAGGGCGAGATTCATCTTAAGGTGGGTAGGTTTGTAACATCCCAATTTTCGTAAATTCGGATGTTAATAGATCATTCATTTGCATTCCATATTTGATGCATCATTGTGTTCTTGTGAAAATTTTATCGTCATGTGACTGCAGGCAATTTATCGGAGCGGAGATAATATGACTTCTCCGCTGTGAGTTAAAGTCATCATTTTTGGTTTTTGCAAATTTTTCCAAACTCCGAATTATTTTAGTCGAGTTTTTTTTTCGATCGCGTTGTGTGATCCTAGTGCATTAAACGTTTTTTTTAAGTTGCATTAGGTGGAACTAGGGTTCCTATATATATTATATATATATTAGTTGTATATGTTATTTTGTTTTCTCCTAAGTTCTAGTGCATATATGTATATTAGTTCCTACCTTTTTGTTAGCTAGGAATATATATATATTTTTTTACTGTTTTGGTTTTCTTTCTTTTCTTTTTTGCTGATGTTAGTTTGTTTTAAAAAAAAACTGCCAGGCCGAGCCACAAGGGCTCAGCCTAGCCAATGCATGCACGCATGCCTTGCATGCAGCCTCCCCCACGTCCCCAATCCCTCTCCCTCCCCACGTCTCCTCCTTCCTATTTTCTCTCCCTTTTCCTTATTTCTCTCTTCCTTCTTTCTCCTCCCTCTCTTTCCTATTTTTCTCTCCCGTTATCTCCTTCCCAAAGTTCTCCCTCTCCTTCCTTTCTACTCTCCTCCCCTAAGCCTATATAACCCCCCCCCACCTCCACCACTCCCCAACCCTAGCCGCCGTCTCTCCACCGCCGCCTCCACAAGCCGCCGGCGCCTCACCCCACCGCCGCCCTAGCCGCCGCCGCGAGCAGCGGCAGCAGCCCGAAAGCTGCTGCACCTCGGCCTCGCCGCGGAGGAGGAGCCCTCCCCGAACACTCTCTCCACCGCCGCCTCTTCCCCGCGGAGAAGGAACCTCACCGCCGCCGCCCGACGCCCCACCGCCCGGAGCTACTCCCTCCTTCCTCGCCGGCCATCTCCTTTCTTGCCGGTGCAACACCTCCAGCAGCAGGTAGCAACCTCTCTCTCTCTATTTCATGCACTCCATCTCAGCCATTAGAAGCTTGCCACGTGTGCCTCTCATTAGCACTAGCAGTTTCGTAATTTCTGTCCAGATTTCGAAAACAGAAACTTTCAATCATGTTTTGATCACAACTTTTTATCCCTACGTCCAATGACATTGATTCTTTTTCCAGTAGCTCACAAAGTTCCTGTAGTTTTTCAAAATATATAATTGTTCTGTGTTTGGAATTTTGAAATATAAGTTAGAGCAGATTTAGTTTAAACACTGTTTTGCCTATTCCAGGAGTTTGAAAAATGATATTGAGTTGATTCTTTTTGCTACTGTTTTCTAGTGATAAAACCTTACTGTAGTAGAATTTTCAGAATTTTCCAAGTATTTTTACTAGTGTTTTCAACAGAAACAAGTTTCTGTCCTACCGACGCGCGATAAATTCTTTTGCGTAGTCGTTTGCAAATCATTGCATGTGATGTTATTTTTACTCGTGGCATGATTGAATTGCTTATGGTGTGCTTTGTGTTTGTATCGGTAGATCATCCGGAGTGCGAAGCGTGTTACTTAGAGACGCTCGAGCAGGACAACTATCATCAAGGCAAGTCATCTTTGATCATGTTATTTTACCTATGTTTTCAATGCATAGTAGATCACCTTCTTTGCCCTATTTGCATGCTGCCTAGGTACTTGGAAACTTTATTCATAGGTGTAGTATCATGTGGTAGGAACACCAACACCCCGATACTTGGCCCCGGGACGACAATGTTATATATGATATGCTCTAGTAGACGGGTTATCGGTTGAGTGTATTCCACGAGTGATGCGAGGTTGATATAATAATCAAGACCGGACTAAGACAAGATTTTCAAGACCTCGGACGCAATGCAACACTGGGTGAAGGACGGTTGATCGGCTCCCTGGAAACCCAGTGGATGCCCGGGATGCTGGAGAGGCCATGTCATCCTGCGGAAAGCTTCACCCAGGCTCAAAGGGACGGACGGAGACTTCATGACTCAAGGCTTACCTGCACAGCCACAAGTCATTATGGGCTCTGGCTTGGTTGGACAACGCGGCGACTCTGGACAGGCGGTGCTAGCAGATGTAGACGAACGGTAGGAATGGATGGGCACCGACAGGGATTCAGAGGGACCCGTTGAAAGACCATGTTTTGATCATCCGGTCTTCAAACACCCTAAAGTGCGAGGACAAACCCGGAGGCGATCAAATCTTGTGGGGAACGTGTGCAAAACTCTGCAGAGTACCCAACCTAATCGATTAGCCGTGTCCACGGTCATGGACAACTTGAGCCGAAGGCATTGAATTTCCCCTAAACTCTCGACACAACTTAATAATGATGTGGGTGTTAACAACTATTCGGGTACCACAACTGGTTGGCGGAACCATCTCGTTAACAACAAACTATGTAGTAATATTTTGCTTTCGACCCCTTTTGTTGTAGGATAAAACTAGCTTTATGCAAAACTTAGCTCCACCGGCCAAATATGCATGTAGAGATAGTTGATTATTATTTTACCCCCCTCTCTTGATGATTTGCCAGCATATTCAATATGCTGACCTACACAGCTGCAACGTATCATGTTGCAGAGTACTTTTCCGACCAGGAGTGACGCTACGATTCTACGCTCAGCGACATGCCCTTGGAGTCGGATGGACTCGTCTACCTGATGCTTCCGCTTAGTCTTCGTTAGATAATCTCATGAGTTGGCCTTCAGCCACTTTATTGTACTCCTTTATTGTAATAAAGTACTCTTTATGAGATTTCGATTAATAAAGTTGTGTGATTGCACTCTTGAATATATACATTATGTACTGTGTGTGTACCAGCATGATCTTGGGATGGTACAGAAACACCAGAGGCTTGACTCGTTGAGTCGGGTCGCTACAGACAATGACGACGACGACAACAACACCAAATACAACAACAACAAAAACAACAACAACAACAACCACAATAATAACGAAGACAGCGACGAGAACAACGACAATGAAGAGAACAACCATAAGAACGATAACAACAATAATGACAACAATGACATTAACGACAACAACGATAACCACAACAACAACAACAACAACAACAACAACAAACAAAAACAACAACAACAACAACAACAACAATGACAACAATGACATCACCGACAACAACAATAATGACATCAACGACAACAACGACGATAACGACGACAACAACGAGAACAAGAACAACAACAACAACAACAGCAACAACAACAACAACGACGACGACGACAACGACGACGATGTCGACGACCACAACGATGGCAACAACGACAACGATGACAATCACGAGAACAACGATAACAATGACAACGATGACAACAACAATAACAAAAAATAATAATGACAACATCGAGAGCAATGACAATGACGATGATGACGATGATGACGACGACAACAACAACGACAACAACAATAACAACAACAACAAGCACGAAGACGACAATGACGACGACAACAACAACAATGACGACGACGACGACGATGAAGGCGGCGATGACGATGACAACAACAAAAACAACAACGACGACGAAGAAAACAACGACAACGACGAGGACAACAACATCAAAACAACAACAATGAAATTAGTAACAACAACAACACCAACAACAAAAACGGCAACGACCACGATGACGACGACGACGTTTACGCGACTACTACGACGACGACGACAACTACGACAACAACGACAATGATGGGAACAACGACAACAACGATAACAACAACAACGACGACAATAGCGACAACTACAACAACAGCGACATCAACGACATCAACGACGATGACGACAATGATGCCGAAAATGACGAAAACAACGGCAAGAACGATAACAACAACAATGACAACAACGACATTAACGACAACCGGGACAACAAGGTCAACAACAACAACAACAACAACAACAACAACAAGGACAACAACAACAACAATAACAACAACAACAATAACAAACAACAACAACAACAACAATGACAACAACAACAACAACAACAACAACAACAACGACAAGGTCAACAACAACGACAACGACAACAACAAGAACAAGAACAACGACGATGACAACGACGACGACTACGACGAAAAGGACGACAACAATGACTATGACGAGAACAATGACAACAACAACAACAACGACAACAACAACAAGCACAACAACAGTAACGCAGACGATGACAACGACAACAACAGCAACAACAACAACAACAACAACAACAACAACAACAACAACAACAACACCAACACCACCACCACCACCACCAACAACAACCGCAACAACAATAACAACAATAGCAACAGCAACAACAATAAAACAACAACATCGACGATGACAACGATGACGACGACGAAAATGATGACAACAATGACAATGACGAGAACAATGATAATGTCGACAATAACAACAACATCAACACCAACGACAACAATGACAACAACAATAACAACGATAACAACGACAACAACAACAACAGAAAAAATAACAAAGATGACAATAACGACGAATATAACAACAACAACAACAACAACAACAACAATGACAACAGCAACAACAATAACAACAACAAGCACAATAACAACAACAACAACAACAACGGCGACGACAACAACAACAATGATGGGAACAACGACAACAACGATGGCGAAAACAACGACGCCAATATCGACAACAATGACAACAGCGATAGCAACGACAACAACAACAACAACAACAACAACAACAACAAGAACAACAACAACAACAAAAACAATAACAACAACAACAAAGACGACAACAACGACGACGACAACAACAACTACAACAACAACAAAAACAACAACAACAATAACAACAATAACAACAATAATAACGACGACGACGACGACGACAACAACAACGACAATGATGAGAACAACGATAAGAACGATAACAACAACAATGACAACAGCGATATTAACGACAATAACGACAACAATGACAAAGACAATGACAACAACAACAACAACAACAACAACAACAACAACAAAGACGACAACGACGACGACAACAACAACACCAAATACAACAACAACAAAAACAACAACAACAACGACGACAATAATAACGAAGACGGCGGCGACAGCAACGACAATGACGAGAACAACCATAAGAACGATAACAACAATAACAACAACAATGACATTAACGACAACAACAACAACCACAACAACAACAACAACAGCAACATGTAACATCCCAAATTTTGGAATGTTAAAATAATTATTAGATTGTTTGTTTGTTTGCTTGAGTGATTGAAACTTGTGTGAAATTTGAAACTTTTCAAAAAGTTTTGAATGAGGGGGAATAAAATGACTTTCCCCTTCTCCGGTGAATTCAAATTCAATCATTTAAAAGCAAAGAGAGAAGATGACATGACTTCTTCAACTATAGAGTATTTGAACGGAGATATTTGCATTTGAATTCTCTTGCATTTCTATTTGTTTTCTTCGTGCAAGAAATACCGGGAAATACATTCTGTCAAACAGAAAAGAGAGGAGGAACTTGACCCTCAAACACCAGGTCATTTGAAAATTATTTGCAAAAGAAAATAAATCTTTTAGGCAAATTTGTGAAAATAATTTTTTCTGAAGTTTTTATTTTGGCCGTAGAAAAATGCCCATCATTTATATTTTATTTTTCTGATAATTTTAGTATATAGAAATTCTTTATTCCGAATTGATTTGAATTCCCTTTTATCGTTTTAGTTTCCTAGTTTTAAAAATAGGAAAGGAATCACTTTTATTTGGAAACACCTGTTGGCCCATTAAGAGGTTTCCTAAACTGGCCCAACAAAGGATCATCTTCTTCCTCTGTCTCTTCCTCACATCACAGGAGCTTTCCTTCCATGGACAAAGAGATCTTCACCTCCGGGATTCGCGAAGCTCTTTTCGTCCCAGCACCTCCCGTCGCCCCTATAAGAAGCCTCACGTCCTCCTCGTTCAATTCCCGTTGGAACCGCCGCCTCTCCACACCTCCTCCTCCCCCTGTGGACCTCGCCGGAGTTCATCCCCGGGAGAACCTCGCCGGACTCCTCCTGCCTCGCCGAGCCCCACCTCGCCCCCTGGCACCGCTGCCGCACCGCCCCACCCCTTCGGCCCCTCCTCCTCCACCACCCAACCCCACCCCCTCGCCCTGCACCTCGCGGGAGCTGCTGCTCCTCCCCATCGCCAGGAAACTCCACCACGTCGCCCCCCCTGCAGGTCCCTCCCCTCGTCGCCACCCCCCCTCCACCACCCCCCTGGAGCCTCGCCGCCCCACCCCTTCCCCACCCTCGCCGGTGACCCCCCCTCCCCGCCGGATTTACCCACCTCGCCGGAGAAGGCTCCACCCCTGCTGGGTTCACCCACGGGAGGTAACCCCTCTTCTTTTTTTCTTTTACTTGTTCTGTTTTTTTTATATTACCATTAGATCTAGATCCCACGGTATAGATTAGAAGGACTTACCCTTTCGGTTTTTAAACAAAAAACCGCGCCGGTTTTTATTCACTTAACTGTTAGCCGGAGTTTTTAGTTAGATTCCGGCCGTTTGTTAGAATGTCTCGCAGCAAACACCCCCTTAGCCAATCAGAAGATGCCACGTGGACCCCCTGTCCACAAATCAGTTTTTTCCTTTTTCTGTTTTAATTCCAAAACAGAGAGAGTTTCAATTTTCTTTTGATCATAACTTTTGATCCACAACGCCAATGGAGTTGATTCTTTTTCCAGTAGCTCACAAATTTTCTTTAGTTTTTAAAAACATATAATTTGTCTGTGTTAGAAATTTTCAAATTTGAATTAGATCAGATTTAGTTTAAACCTTGTTTTTCTTATTCTAGGAGTTTCAAAAGAGATTTTAATTTGATTCTTTTTGCTACTGATCACTAGTGATCTTAGTTATCAGTGGTAAAAACTTCAGACTTATTTGAGTATTGTAGCTCAAGGTTTCTTGTGAAACAATTTATGTTTCACCTCTTTTAGGACTATGGCTATTTCTTTTTCTGTAAATTGTTTTAAATTATTTTCTTTTATATTTCAGAAAGATTATTGTTTTGTTTTTGTTAGATAACAGTAGTTTTGCAACAAGTGTTGATTTTATTTTTATATGTTATCATGAAATCAATTCTACTTCTCTAATAACTTGCAATTGGTTCTCCATTGTTGCAAATCCCGTCTGGAAATACTTCCAAAAAAGTTTTGTGAAAAATACTCTATTTTATCTTAGTTAAATTTATATCTTAGTTCCTTGTTATTATTTTCTGTTGGACAAAAACCATTTAGTGTTTGATGTAGTAGAAGACTCCCTAGTCTTATTTGAAGTTTCTTTCAGATTCCTTTTCGCTCTCTCTTTTGTTTTGATTGCTAGAATTGATTGCTAGTATGAGTGCTTATGTGAATGATATGTTTGTTATATAGATTTCATCGGAGAGTGACGAGTAGTCTATCAAGTTATTTCTCGAGAAATTCTTCTTCGTCAACATGACCAGGCAAGTCACTTTGATCATACTATCACCGATGTTTTATGCATCGTAGTTCTACCATCCTATGCCCAATTGCATGATGCTTAGGTACTTGGAAATTTTAGTATAGATTGTAGTATCATGTGGTAGGCACACAACAACCCTGATACTTGGCCCCGGGACGACAAAGTTCATATTGCTATGCTTGAGTAGACGGGATTTCGGTTGAGTGCATAACACGAGTGATGCGAGGTTGATTAATAATCAAGACCGGTTAAGACAAGATTTTCAAGTCCTCGGACGCAATGCCACTCTGTGTGAAGGTCGGTTGATCGGCTCCCTGGAGAACCCAGTGGATGACCCGGGATGCTGGAGAGGCCATGACATCCTGCGGAAAGCTTCACCCAGGCTCAAAGAGACGGACGGATATTTTCAAGACCCAAGACTTACCTGCACAGCCACAAGTCATTATGGGCTCTGGCTTGGTTAGACAACGCGGCGACTTTGGACAGGCGGTGCTAGCAGATGTAGAAGAACGGTAGGAATGGATGGGCATCGACAGGGATTCAGAGGGAGCCTTTGAAAGACCATGTTTTGATCATCCGGTCTTCAAACACCTGAAGTGCGAAGACATACACGGAGGCGATCAAATATTGTAGGGAACGTGTGCAAAACTCTGCAGAGTACTCAAACCTAATCGATTACCCGTGTCCACGGTCATGGACAACTTGAGCCAAAGGAACTCAAGTTATCTGAAATTCTCAACACAAATAATAATATTGATGTGGGAATTATTGACAACTGGTTGGCGGAGCCATCTCATTAACAACCAACAGCATAGTAATATTTTGCTTTTAGCCCCTCTTGTTGTAGGAGAAAATTTGCTTTACGCTAAAACTTACAACACCACCTGCCATATATGCACATAGTATAGATGATATTTTACCCCCTCTCATATGTGACTTGCCGGCGTATTCAATATGCTGACCTACACGGCTGCAACGTCTTGTGTTGCAGATATTTTTTTCGACGAGTAAGAGTACGATTCAGGGTTACGGTCTACAGTCAACTTGCCGTTGGTGTTTATTGGGACTCCACTCCCTTGACTGCTTCAACTGAGATATTTAAGGTATATATCAGTTTTACGCTATCTACATGTGATTGCACTTTGATATATACATTGCTGTACTGTGTGTGCCAGAATACTGATCCCGGGATGGCACAGAAACACAGAGGCTTGACTCGTTTTGAGTCGGTCGCTACACAACAATAACAACAACAACAACAACGAACAACAATAACAACAACAACAACAACAACAACGACGACGACATCACCGACAACAACAATAATGACATCAACGACAACAACGACGATAACGACGTCAACAACAACAACAACAACAACAACAGCAACAACGACAACAACGACAACGACGACGATGTCGACGACGACAACGATGGCAATAACGACAACGATGACAATCACGAGAACAACGATAACAATGACAACGACGACAAGAACAATAACAAAAATAATCATGACAACATCGAGAGCAATGACAATGACGATGATGACGATGACGACAACAACGAAAACAACAACAACAACAACAACAACAACAACAACAAGAAGAACGAAGACGACAATGACGACGACGACAACAACAATAATGACGACGACGATGAGGAAGGCGGCGATGACGACAACAACAATGACGACGACGACAATGAAGGCGGCGATGACAACGACGACGACAACAACAACAACAACAACAACAACAACGAAGACAACGACGAGGACAACAACATCAAAACAACAACAATGACATCAGTAACAACAAGAACACCAACAACAAAAACGGCGACGACAACGATACGACGACGACGTTGACGTGACTACTACGACGACGACAACAACTACGACAACAACGACAATGACGGGAGCAACGACAACAACGATAAGAACAACAACGACGACAATAGCGACAACAACAGCAACAGCGACATCAACGACATCAACGACGATGACGACGATGACACCGAAAATGACGAAAACAACGACAAGAACGATAACAACAACAATGACAACAATGACATTAATGACAACCGAGACAACAAGGTCAACAACAACAACAACAACAACAACAACAACAACAACAACAACAACGACGACAACAACAACAAACAACAACAACAACAACAACAACAACAACAACAATGACAGCAGCAGCAACAACAACAACAACGACAAGGACAACAACAACGACAACGACAACAACAAGAACAAGAACATCGGCGATGACAACGACGACGACGACGACGAAAACGACGACAACAATGACTATGACGAGAAGAATGACAACAACAACAACAATGTAACATCCGAAAATTATAAATTTTGGAATGTTAATATAATTATTAGATTGATTGTTTGTTTGTTTGCTGAGTGACTGAACTTGTGTGAAATTTGAAAACTTTTCGAAACTTTTGAATGAGAGGGAATAAAATGACTTTCCCCTTCTCTGCTGAATTCAAATTCAAGCTTTTTAAAGCAAAGAGAGAAGATGACATGACTTCTTCAACTATAAAGAATTCGAATGGAGATATTTGCATTGAATGCTTTTGCATTTCCATTCGTTTTCTTCGTGCAACAAAATGCCAGGAAATCCATTCTAGAGCGGAGGAAAATGACCATCCAAAATCAGAGACAATGTCTTGATTCAAATTTTAAGTATTTGCAATTTATTTGAAATTCAAATTCCTTTTCATTTTAAAGTTATTGCAAAAAATATATATATATATTTTTTAAAAGTATTTTATTTGGTTTTGAAAATATGTTCATGTTTTAGAAAATTTTATTCTGAAAATTTTGATATATAATATGTCTATATAAAATGTTCTCTCTTTTTCATTTATACGTTTTTCTTCTTTGTTTTTTTTTAAATTGTTCGTTTGAAAAAAAAGGCCGCGGCCGGCCGTGTGCATGCATGCTGACCGATTTTGGCCCATGCGGCTTCATTTCCCTCTTTTTTCTTTTTTGATTACAATACGTATATGTTTAGTCCCACATTGTCTATCTATGGACCATTAGACATCCCATCCACCTATAAATATAGACCCATAGGAGCATCCAAAAATCATCTATTTGGGGTTAAATCAATCTTTTGGTTTGACTAGGTTTATTAAATAAAAATATTATTTTATCTTCTGCGGGATTTCTCGAAGTCGTCTCCTCATTGGAATTAATTCTTACTCTGCATTCTAAAGGTATTTTTCTTCGTATTTTTTTATACTTCCGTAGTTTATTATTTCTAGACTAGTATTCCTACACTAGTATACGGTAGAGTAATTAGATATATTAATTAGTCTTCGTATTTCCACATTAGTACTAGAATTCTTTTAGACATAGCACTTTTATTCCGTAAAACAGCTTGACCCTGATTTTTCAAATAGCCATAACTTTTTACTCGTATATCCGAATTAGATGAAACCAACGCCTAGAGTTTCGTCTTGATCCCACCTATCATGTGAACCTATCATATCAACTTTTTGAAATATTCAAATTTCGAAATTTGTTCATATTCATATTCAAACTTCTTTTGATCATATCTTTTTATCTGCTCCGTTTTAGATGAATTCAATTGCGTCGGATTCGTATCAATGTAATCTTTCCGTTTGTATCATTAGTGTTAACTTTTCAACTTATAATTTTGATCAAATCAGATTTATCTATTAGTGCCCAAAAGTGTTCACATCATTGTAAGCCGATTCAATGTTATATTGACGTATTTGTATCTTTTGATCCGCTAGTTCAAATCGAGTAATTCTGTTTTTCTACACGCTCATATTGATCTCCTATATCCGGTAGCATCATTAGTTTCGACCTTTGAACCTTACAAATTTGAGCGATTCAAATTTGTATTCGAACATTCATTTGATCTTATCTTGCAAATCGTACCACCTTTTCAATTGATTCCTTTTACCCCTAAACACTCATGTCATATATTTTTGTACATAACCATCATACTTCAGTTCAACTTCTCTTGACCTTCTTAATGTAAATTTATTCATACTTCAATTCGCTATAACTTGCGTTGTAGTGCTCCATTTCAAGAAATTCTTTCTACAAATAAATTCTTATGCCTTATACTATTTGTCAAACAACATTCATGTTGTTCTCCCAATATTTTTGATCATCTCCCATAGTGTATGCAAGTCGAGCTTACATAGCAATGGTTCCTCGTCCATTAACTCTTTTGATCTCATTCATGCACCTTCACTTTACATCACACTTAGAACCTATTTTTTTATTAAACCTTAGTATGTTGTTATTTTGCACAAAGACATGTTTTGTTCTTATGTTCTTTTGGTTCTTCCTTTTTGGCATGAATGTTTATTGAATGCTATTCGTTTACGGTAGATTGCTCGGAGTGTGGCGAGTAGAATTATCAGGATTTTAAGAGCGACTATCTTCATCAAGTAATGCCAGGCAAGTCACTTTGATCATACTATCACCTATGTTATATGCATCGTAGTTCTACCATCCTATGCCCAATTGCATGCTGCTTAGGTACTTGGAAATTTTAGTATAGATTGTGGTATCATGTGGTAGGCACACAACAACCCCGATACTTGGCCCGGGACGACAAATTTCATATTGCTATGCTTGAGTAGACGGGATTTCGGTTGAGTGCATAACACGAGTGATGCGAGGTTGATTAAATAATCAAGACCGGTTAAGACAAGATTTTGAAGACCTCGGACGCACTGCAACTCTGGGTGAAGGACGGTTGATCGGCTCCCTGGAGAACCCAGTGGATGACCCGGGATGCTGGAGAGGCCATGACA
>NC_058520.1:269561837-269574337 GCF_904849725.1 Hordeum vulgare subsp. vulgare
CGAAAACAACAACAACAACAACAACAACAACAAGAACGAAGATGACAATGACGACGACGACAACAACAACAATGACGACGACGATGATGAAGGAGGCGATGACGACAACAACAATGACGACGACGACAATGAAGGCGGCGATGACGACAACAACAACAACAACAACAACAACAACAACAACAACAACAACAACAACAACAACGACGACGAAGACAACGACGACAACGACGAGGACAACAACATCAAAACAACAACAATGACATCAGTAACAACAACAACACCAACAACAAAAACAGCGACGACAACGATGACGACGACGACGTTGACTTGACTACTACGACGACGACGACAACTACGACAACAACGACAATGACGGGAACAACGACAACAACGATAACAACAACAACGACGACAATAGCGACAACAACAACAACAGCGATATCAACGACATCAACGACGATGACGACAATGACACCGAAAATGACGAAAACAACGAAAAGCTCGATAACAACAACAATGACAACAAGGACATTAACGACAACCGGGACAACAAGGTCAACAAGAACAACAACAACAACAACCACGACAACAACAACAACAACAACAACAAACAACAACAACAACAACAACAATGGCAGCAGCAACAACAACAACAACGACAAGGACAACAACAACGACAACGACAACAACAAGAACAAGAACATCGACGATGACAACGACGACGACGACGACGAAAATGACGGCAATAATGACTATGACGAGAACAATGACAACAACAACAACAACAAGAACAACAACATCAATGAACACGATGACAACGACAACAACAAGGACAACAACAGCAACAACAACAACAACAACAACAACAACAACAACAACAATAACACCACCACCACCACCAACAACCGCAACAACAATAACAACAACAGCAACAGCAACAACAATAAAACAACATCATCGACGATGACAACGACGACGATGATGAAAATGACGACAACAATGACAATGACGAGAACAATGATAATGTCGACAATAACAACAACATCAACACCAATGACAACAATGATAACAACAAGGACAACAGCGACAATAATGAAAACAACGACATCAACGACGACAATAATAACGACATCAACGACAACCACGACGAGGACGACAACAACAACAACAACAACAACGACGACGAAGACGTTGACGACAACGACGACGACAACGACGGAAACGACGACGACAACGACAATGAAGAGAACAATGAAAACAACGACAATAACAACAACAACGATGGTAAGAATGACAACAGTGACAACAACCACACCAACGACAATAACAACAACGACAAGAACGACAACGATGAAAACAATGACATCAACCGCAAAACAACAACGACATCAACGACAACCATGACGACGAAGACAACTACAACAAGAACAACAACAACAAAAACAACAACAACAACAACACAAACAACAACGACGACGATGACAAGAAAAACAACAACAACAACAACAACAACAACAACAACAACAACAATGACAACAACGATAACAACGACAACAACGACAACAACGACAACAACGATAACAACAAAGATGACAACAATGACGAATATAACAACAACAACAACAACAACAACAATGACGACAACAACAACAATGAAAACAACAACAACAATAACAACAAGCACAACAACAACAACATTGACAACAAGAACAACAACGACGACGACGACGACAACTACGACAACTACGACAACAACAACAATGATGGGAACAACGACAACAACGATGACGAAAACAACGACGACAATAGCGACAACAATGGCAACAGCGACAACAACGACAACAACAACAACAACAACAACAACAACAACAACAACAACAACAACAAAAACAACAACAACGATGATGACAACAACAAAAACAACAACAACAACCACAATAATAATGACGACGACGACAACAACAACAACGATAATGATGTGAACAACGATAAAAACGACAACCACAACAACAGCAACAACAACAACAACAACAACAACAACAACAACAAAGACGACAACAACGAGGACGACAACAACGACAACAACAACAACAACAACAAAAACAACAACAACAACAACGATGACGACGACAAGAACAACAATGACGACGACGACGACGATGAAGGTGATGACGACGACAACAACAAAAACAACAACAACAACAACAATGACGACGACGACGACGACGATGACAACGACGAGGACAACAACATCAAAACAACAACAATGAGATGAGCAACAACCACAACACCAACAACAACAATGGCGACGACAACAATGACGACGACGACGATGACGACGACTACTACGGCGACGACGACAACTACGACAACAATGACAATGACGAGAACAACGCTAAGAACGATAACAACATCAATGACAACAACGACATTAACGACAATAATGATAACAAAGACAACGACAACAACAACAACAACAACAACAACAACAACAACAACAATAACAAGAACAACAAAGACGACAACGACAACGACGACAACAACAAAAACTACCACAACAACAACCACAATAATAATGACCATGATGACAACAACAACGACAATGACAAGAACAACGATAATAACGAGAACAACAACAATGACAACAACGACAACGTCAATGTAGCGACCCGACTCAACGAGTCAAGCCTCTGGTGTTTCTGTACCATCCCAAGATCATGCTGGTACACACAGAGTACATAATGTATATATTCAAGAGTGCAATCACACAGCTTTATTAATCGAAATCTCATAAATAGTACTTTATTACAATAAAGGAGTATAATAAAGTGGCTGAAGGCCATCTCATGAGATTATCTAACGAAGACTAAGCGGAAGCATCAGGTAGACGAGTCAATCCGACTCCAAGGGCATGTCGCTGAGCGTAGAATCGTAGCCTCACTCCTGGTCGAAAAAGTACTCTGCAACATGATACGTTGCAGCCGTGTAGGTCAGCATATTGAATATGCTGGCAAATCATCAAGAGAGGGGGTAAAATAATAATCAACTATCTCTACATGCATATTTCGCCGGTGGAGCTAAGTTTTGCATAAAGCCAGTTTTCTCCTACAAGATGGTTCCACCAACCAGTTCTCGTACCCGAATAATTGTTAACACCCACATCATTATTAAGTTGTTTCGAGAGTTCAGGGGAAATCCAATGCCTTCGGCTCAAGTTGTCCATGACCGTGGACACGGCTAATCGATTAGGTTGGGTACTCTGCAGAGTTTTGCACACGTTCCCCACAAGATTTGATCGCCTCCGGGTTTGTCCTCGCACTTTAGGGTGTTTGAAGACCGGATGAACAAAACATGGTCTTTCAACAGGTCCCTCTGAATCCCTGTCGGTGCCCATCCATTCGTACCGTTCGTCTACATCTGCTAGCACCGCCTGTCAGAGTCGCCGCGTTGTCCAACCAAGCCAGAGCCCATAATGACTTGTGGCTGTGCAGGTAAGCCTTGAGTCTTGAAGTCTCCGTCCGTCCCTTTGAGCCTGGGTGAAGCTTTCCGTAGGATGACATGGCCACTCCAGCATCCCGGGCATCCACTGGGTTTTCCAGGGAGCCGATCAACCGTCCTTCACCCAGTGTTGCATTGCGTTCGAGGTCTTGAAAATCTTGTCTTAGTCCGGTCTTGATTATTATGTCAACCTCGCATCACTCGTGGAATACACTCAACCGATAACCCGTCTACTAGAGCATAGCATATATAACATTGTCGTCCCGGGGCCAAGTATCGGGGTGTTGGTGTTCCTACCACATGATACTACAACTAGGATTAAAGTTTCCAAGTACCTAGGCAGCATGCAAATTGGGCAAAGAAGGTGATCTACTATGCATTGAAAACATAGGTAAAAATAACATAATCAAAGATGACTTGCCTTGATGATAGTTTTCCTGCTCGAGCGTCTCTAAGTAACACGCTTCGCACTCCGGATGATCTACCGATACAAACACAAAGCACGCCATAAGTAATTCCATCACGCCACAAGTAAAAATAACATCACATGCAATGATTTGCAAAAGACTACGCAAAAGAATTTATCGCGCGCCGGTAGGACAGAAACTTGTTTCTGTTGAAAACACGAGTAAAAATACTTTAAAAAATTCTTAAAATTCTACCACAGTAATATTTTATCACTAGAAAATAGTAGCAAAAAGAATCAACTCAATATCATTTTTCAAACTCCTGGAATAAGCAAAACAGTGTTTAAACTAAATCTGCTCTAACTTATATAAAAACAATTCAAACATAGACAAATTATATATTTTTTAAACACTACAGGAAATTTGTGAGCTACTGGAAAAAGAATCAATGTCATTGGACGTAGGGATAAAAAGTTGTGGCCAAAACAAAATTGAAAATTTCTGTTTTTGCAGTCAAAACCGAAAAGAACTGCTGCTACTAGTACTAAGACGTGGCAAGCTGCGGTGGCGTTTGTTTCGTGACTTCGAGCAAATGGCCTAAGGCTAACAAGGTCCCCGGTTAATGCATATGTGGCTAAAAGAACCTAATGGTTTTCTGGAATAAACCGAAGGGGTACTAGTGTTCTAATCCTAGCCATTGCATGGGATTGCATGGGATCTAATGGCTAGGAGGGGTTGCATGCCAATAGAGAGAGAGAGGGAGTTAGCTACCTGTTGCTGGAAGGTGTTGCACCGTGGAAGGAGAGTTGGCCGGCGGGGAGGAAGGAGTAGCTCCGGCAGTGGAGACGTCGGGCGGCGGGGGAGTGGTTCCTCCTCCGCGGGGAAGAGGCGACGGTGGAGAGAGAGCTCGGGGAGGGCTCCTCATCCTCGCGAGACCGAGGTGCAGCAGCTTTTCGGGCTGCTGCCGCTGCTCGCGGCGGCGGCTAGGGCGGCGGCGGCGTGAGGTAGCGGCGGCGGGGTGAAGTGGCGGCGGCTAGGGTTGGGGAGGTGGCAGCGGTGGGGAGGGGTTTATATAGGCCTAGGGGAGGTGGCAGCTATGGAAGGGGAGGGAGAATAAAAGAAAGAAATCACGGTTCCTGTACGGAAGGAAAGAGAGGGAGGAGAAAGAAGGAAGGAGGAGAGTGCACGGGGTGGAAGGAAATCAAGGGAGAAGAGAGGAAGCTGGGAGGAAGCTGCGGTCTTGAAGAAAAAAGGAAAGAGAGGGAGAGACGTGGGGAAGAGAAAGTCAGAGAGAATTAAGGAAGGAGAGGGAGGAGAGAAATAAGGGAGAGAGAGGATATTAGGACGTGGGGGAGAGAAAGAGAAAAGAGAACGTGGGGGAGTGCATGCATGGCTGTGCATGGATGCATGCGTGCAGGCTTGATGCCTCGGGTGCATGCAGGCTCCTGGTGGCGGCTGGGCTGAGCCACTTGGCTCGGCCTGGCAGGTCCCTTTTTTTTTGAAAAACAAACTAACAGCACCAAAAAAGGAAAAAAAACAGAACAGTAAAATATATTTTCCTAGCTAACAAAATACTAGAAAAAAAAGTAGGTACTATTATACATATATGCACTAGAATACTTAGGAAAAACATAATAACATATACAACTAATATATATATAATATATATAGGAAACCCTAGTTCCACCTAATGCAACTTTCAAAAATAGTTTTATGCACTAGGTCACACAACGCGATTGAAAAAACAACTCAACTAAAATAATTCGGAGTTTAGAAAAATTTGCAAAAAACCAAAATGGTGACTTTAACTCACAGGGAAGAAGTCATATTATCTCCACTCCCATAAATTGCCCGCAGTCACATAACGATAAAATTTTCAGAAGAACACAATGATGGATAAAATATGAGATGCATATGAATGATCTATTAACATCCGAATTTAAGAAAATTGGGATGTTACAAACCTACCCACCTTAAGATGAATTTCGCCCTCGAGATTCGGGTTGGCTAGAAAATAGCTGCGGGTGGTCTCGACGAAGATCCTCTTCTCGTTCCCAGGTGGCTTCTTCCTCGGTGTGGTGGCTCCACAACACCTTGCAGAACATGATGATCTTGCTGCGGGTAACTCTGTTGGCGGTCTCGAGAATCCAGACGGGTTTCTCCTCATACGTCAGATCACTGTCAAGCTGTATGGCCTCTAGGGGCACTATATCTCTCAACGGAACATCGGCCATCTCAGCGTGGCATTTCTTCAACTGGGAAACATGGAAGACATCATGAACTCCGGACAATCCTTCCGGCAGTTCCAGTTTGTATGCAACTTCGCCTCTACATTCAAGAATTTTGTAGGGGCCAATAAATCGTGGGGCTAATTTTCCTTTCACACCGAATCTCTTGATTCCTCGAAGTGGACACACCCGAAGATATGCTCGATCTCCCACTTCGTACGTTACTTCCTTGCGTTTCCTGTCGGCATAACTCTTCTGCCTGGACTAAGCTATCTTGAGTCTGTCATGAATAAGCTTGACCTTCTCTTCAGAATCTCGGATGAGGTCGAGACCAAAAAGTTGTCGGTCTCCAACTCCATCCCACATCAACGGTGTTCTGCACCTCCTTCCGTATAGAGCTTCGAAAGGGGCCATCTTCAGACTGTTCTGGTAGCTGTTGTTGTACGAGAACTCGGCATACGGTAAATTGTCATCCCAACTAGACCCATAGTCTAGTGCGCAAGCTCTCAACATGTCCTCCAGAATCTGATTAACTCTCTCGGTCTGTCCATCTGTCTACGGGTGAAATGCTGTGCTGAACTCCAATCTCGTTCCCAAGGTTTCATGCAGTTGGTGCCAAAATTTTGATGTGATCTGAGTCCCTCTATCGGACACAATGCTCTTCGGTACTCCATGCAGACATACGATCCTCGTCATATAAATCTTGGCCAGCTTGGCACTCGTGTAGGTAGTCTTCATCGGAATGAAGTGAGCTACCTTGGTCAAACGATCGACCACAACCCAAATAGAATCATAGCCAGAACGGGTCCTGGGTAATCCTGTGATGAAGTCCTTACCAAGCTTTTCCCATTTCCATTCGGGTATCGGTAGAGGTTGGAGCAAACCTGCTTGCTTCTGATGCTCGGCTTTTACTCGCTGACAAACATCGCATATAGCTACGTACTCGGCAATGTCTTTCTTCAATCCTGTCCACCAGAAACTTTCTTTCAGATCCAGATACATCTTGGTGTTACCGGGGTGTATCGAGTACGGGGAATCATGAGCCTCCTGAAGTATCAACTTCCTGAGTTCGGGATCATTGGGCACATAGATGCGATCCTCAAACCATAAAGTTCCATGTTCATCCTCACGAAAACCTTTAGCTTTCCCGTCTTCCATTTTCTGCTTAATCTCGGCTATCTCTTTGTCAGCATTCTGTGCTTCACGGATCTTTTCCGTCAAAGTAGACTGAATTTCCAAATTGGCAACAAATCCTCTTGGAACTATCTCCAATTTGAGCTCTCGGAGATCATCGACTAACTCCTGGGGTAATCCTCCCGCTGTGAGCGTGTTCACATAACTCTTGCGGCTCAACGCATCGGCTACAACATTTGCCTTGCCTGGGTGATAATGCAATCTCATGTCATAGTCCTTGATCAACTCTAGCCATCGCCTCTGTCTGAGGTTCAACTCCTTCTGCGTGAAGATATATTTCAGGCTCTTGTGATCAGTGTAAACATCACAAGTATTTCCAATCAGGAAATGTCTCCAGGTCTTGAGAGGATGCACTACGGCTGCTAGATCCAAGTCATGTGTGGCATAATTCAACTCATGAGGTTTGAGCTGTCTGCATGCATAGGCTACAACTTTGCCTTCTTGCATGAGCACTCCTCCAAGTCCTTGATGAGAAGCGTCACAATAAACCTGGAAATCCTTCTGAATGTTCGGCAATATCAGCACTGGGGCTATCACAAGACGTTTCTTCAGCTCTTGAAAACTGGTTTCACAATCCTCAGTCCAAACATACTTGGATTCCTTCTTCAACAACTCTGTCATGGGCTTGGCAATCTTTGAGAAATTCTCAATGAACCTCCGGTAATATCCGGCAAGTCCGAGGAAACTGCGGATCTCCTTGACTGAAGTGGGTGCTACCCATTCGGTGACTGCTGCGACCTTGGCAGGGTCCACTGCTATTCCTTCTCCTGAGATGACGTGTCCGAGAAATCCGACTTCCTTCAACCAAAACTCACATTTGCTGAACTTTGCATATAGCTTATGCTCTCGAAGCTTCTCCAGAACTAGACGCAGATGTTCCTTGTGTTCCTCTTCGTTCTTGGAGAATATCAGTATGTCATCGATGAACACCATGACAAACTTGTCCAAGTACTCCATAAATACCTTGTTCATCAGATTCATAAAATATGCCGGAGCATTAGTCAGTCCAAATGACATGACCGTGTACTCATACAAGCCGTACCGAGTGGTAAAGGCTGTCTTGGGTATATCCTGTTCACGAATTTTCAACTGATGATACCCGGATCGAAGATCGATCTTTGAGAATATGCGAGCTCCAACTAACTGATCGAACAAATCGTTGATCATCGGCAAGGGGTACTTGTTCTTGATAGTCACATCGTTCAATGCACGATAATCGACAACCATTCTTAAGGTCTTGTCCTCCTTTTCAACCAAGAGCACTGGGGCTCCCCAAGGTGAAGAACTTGGGTGAATATACCCTTTGTCCAATAACTCCTTAATGTGCTTCTTGATTTCTATCAAGTCATTTGCGGGCATCCGATAAGGTCTCTTGGATATCGGGGCTGTTCCAGGTAATAGCTCAATCAAGAACTCAATCTCTCTATCGGGTGGCATGCCTGGCAATTCCTCTGGAAATACATCTGGATACTCCTGTACGATCAGTACATCCTCCTGGACTACTCCCATGAGAGAGTTTACTCGCTTACTCCGTGTCGGGCGCTGAGACACGTACTTAATCCGCTTCTGCTCGGGGGTGGTGAGCAAAATAGACTTAAGGGCACAATCGATATTCCCTTCATACTTAGCCAACCAATCCATGCCTAGAATTACATCCAATCCTAGGGACTCTAATACGATCAGGTCGGTGGGAAAATTATGGTTCCCGATGTTGAGACTCAAAGCATGGCATCCTATCCCGGCTGTCATCATGCCTCCTGGGGAACTGACCTTAATAGGTTGGCTGAGGGTTCTAGTTGGCAAACTATACTTTTCCACAACTACCCTTGATATGAATGAATGCGTTGCACCAGAATCAAAAAGTACCAATACTGGATGTGAATTTAACAAAAACTTACCAACCACAGTATCGGGGTGATCATAGACTTCTTCCACATCAATGTGGTTCACCTGAGCTCGAGGAAAAGGATTGGGCTTCTTAGCTGCAGAGTTGCCGTTGCCGTTGCCGTTGCCATTTCCCTGCTTGTTCTGGGGACAATCAGTGGCATAGTGTCCCTTCTTCTGACACTTGAAGCAAGTGATGCGAGTCAGATCCTTCTGAACTGGAGCTGACTGCTGCTGAGTGCCAGTACCGCCATTCTTGAAGTTGCTGTTGTTGCGGTGGTTCCCATTCCCTCCATGGTGGTGGCCTCCATGGTTGTGCACTGGGTGGTTATGCTGAACGTGTCCTCCAAACTTACCGGATCCAGTCCCGGCATTCCCTGGATAAGGGGTGCAGCGAGGCTTCTGCTGAGTGCCGGAGTTGAACTTTCCAACCCCATACTTTCGCTTGCGGTTCTCCATCTGCTGATGTTTCCCCTCCAAGATGAGGGCCTTATCAACCAGCTCCTGGTAGTTGTTGAAGGTGGCTACCGTCAACTGGATGCTCAGCTCATCATTCAGTCCTTCCAAGAACTTTTCCTGCTTGGCCGCATCATCGGCCACATCTCCAGGTGCATAACGGACGAGCATGCTGAAATCATCAACGTACTGGGCCACAGTGCGATTCCCCTGGCGTAAGTTGCGAAACTCACGCTTCTTCAGACTCATTGCACCAACTGAGACATGTGCGGTGCGGAAGGCTTGCTTGAATTGCTCCCAAGTGACTCCAGCAATGGGATAAGTGGTGGTGTAGTTCTCCCACCAAGCAGCTGCAGGGCCTTCAAGTTCGTGCGCGGCAAAACGCACCTTCTCAGCTTCAGAACAACCAGAAGTGATAAGTTCACGCTCCATCTTGCAAATCCAATCATCTGCCACAATGGGCTCAATGCTGCTGGAGAAAGTTGGAGGGTTCAACCTCAGAAAACGGGTAAGGTTGTCAGCCTGGGGTGGGGGACGGTTGTTGTTGTTCTGGTTCTGGATGATCAGCTGCATCAGGGTGTTTTGTTGCTGGATCAACTGGGTGAGTTCCGGCGGAAAGTTGGAGGTAGGGGCGCGTCTCGGAGGCATCTGATGTTTGTGGAGGGGTGAGATTAGCATAGAACAATGGTCTAAGAGGAATTACACTACCCATATGAATGCAACACACAACTATCACACCACACATCATTATTCAATCATCACAAAGGTTCACACGAGGATACAAAATCGATAATCCTAAACATCGGCCTAACACGTAAAATGATAAAGTAAATTTGGTCGTCTAGTCTAAGTGTCCTCCTCAGAATAGCATGGTGTCGGGTCCTTCGGTGGAGCTTTCTTCATAGTCTTCGTCATTGCTGATCAAGGGGGCTACGTCTCCTTCGGGATGAAGGTTCTCGCCCATGTCCAGTGCCTCCTCCAGGTATGCAACTCGAGTCTTCAACTTCTCGATCCGCTCCAGAAAGTCCTTCACCTCCAGTTCATGTTCATAGTGGGCTTCCCGGGCTGCATCTTCAAGTTCAAGCTTGCGGAGTGACAGTTGCTTGATCTTCCTGGCGTCCTAGATCGCGTGATACTCCAGAGTTCCGCTGTGCTTCTCCAAGGTCTGGGCATAAGACAAGAGAGCGTCGTTGGTCTTGCTTGAGATGATGTCTCCGTCTTCATTTCTCCGGGATACAGCGAATAGGTCTGGAGAAATAGGGCAGCCTTTGTATTCATCCTTGATACGTCCGAGTGCACAATGAATCGCCATGTCTCTTCCGAGAATCCAGTTGGGTGCGATGAACTTGAAATCCATCGGCTCAGTGCGCGGCTCGAATGTCCTTCCGGGAATATGCACCTCGATCCTGTAGCGTGAATCCTCCGGGTAAGACGAAGTTGGCTTCCGTGTGATAGTCGGCAGAGCAATCCTCAAATCCTTGGTGATCTGCACCAGCTCTTTTCCGAACGGCATAGTGGTGTCGGGCTGGCAAAACTCCGTGAACTTAACAGGGATGAAGGTGGCCATCTAATCATTGGAAAATCGGACAGAAGTCAGAAATGATCAGAAGAGGAAATAGAAGATATAAGAGAAAATAGTTTTCTTCCTAAGGCTTTTCCATTCCTAGAGGTTACGTCCTAAGGTCAGCGTGTGCTCTGAATACCATTTCTGTAGCGACCCGACTCAACGAGTCAAGCCTCTGGTGTTTCTGTACCATCCCAAGATCATGCTGGTACACACACAGTACATAATGTATATATTCAAGAGTACAATCACACAGCTTTATTAATCGAAATCTCATAAATAGTATTTTATTACAATAAAGGAGTACAATAAAGTGGCTGAAGGCCATCTCATGAGATTATCTAACGAAGACTAAGCGGAAGCATCAGGTAGACGAGTCCATCCGACTACAAGGGCATGTCGCTGAGCCTAGAATCGTAGCCTCACTCCTGGTCGGAAAAGTACTCTACAACATGATACGTTGCAGCCGTGTAGGTCAGCATATTGAATATGCTGGCAAATCATCAAGAGAGGGGGTAAAATAATAATCAACTATCTGTACATGCATATTTGGCCGGTGGAGCTAAGTTTTGCATAAAGCCAGTTTTCTCCTACAACAAAAGGGGTTGAAGCAAAAATAATACTACAATGTTTGTTGTTAACGAGATGGTTCCGCCAACCAGTTCTCGTACCCGAATAGTTGTTAACACCCACATCATTATTAAGTTGTGTCGAGAGTTCAAGGGAAATCCAATGCCTTCGACTCAAGTTGTCCACGACCGTGGACACGGCTAATCGATTAGGTTGGGTACTCTGCAGAGTTTTGCACACGTTCCCCACAAGATTAGATCGCCTCCGGGTTTGTCCTCGCACTTCAGGGTGTTTGAAGACCGGATGAACAAAACATGGTCTTTGAACGGGTCCCTCTGAATCCCTGTCGGTGCCCATCCATTCCTACCGTTCGTCTACATCTGCTAGCACCGCCTGTCCAGAGTCGCCGCGTTGTCCAACCAAGCCAGAGCCCATAATGACTTGTGGCTGTGCAGGTAAGCCTTGAGTCTTGAAGTCTCCGTCCGTCCCTTTGAGCCTGGGTGAAGCTTTCCGCAGGATGACATGGCCTCTCCAGCTTCCCGGGCATCCACTGGGTTTTCCAGGGAGCCGATCAACCGTCCTTCACCCAGTGTTGCATTGCGTCCGAGGTCTTGAAAATCTTGTCTTAGTCCGGTCTTGATTATTATGTCAACCTCGCATCACTCGTGGAATACACTCAACCGATAACCCGTCTACTAG
>NC_058520.1:269596837-269599337 GCF_904849725.1 Hordeum vulgare subsp. vulgare
TGCGGGGAATTTTTGAAATGTTGGAGCCAAGAAAATCCAAGGATTATTTGCAAAAATAATTGCAAAAAGAAATAAAGCATTTTTTAGGAATTTCTGAAAAAAAAACATTTTTTTAAAGTTTTTATTTTTGCTTTGGAAAAATTTTATTCGGGAAGAGAATATTTTTCTGATTTTTTTGGTATATAATACCCTATATTAATATTTTGATTTATTGCCTTTTATTTAGTTTTTATTTTCTGTCTCGGAAAACAATTAGAAATAGGAAAGGAATTTTTTTTCTTTAAAGCCGCCGCCGGGCGCACTATTGGACCTCGGCCGAATCCCCTGTACCCGGGATCCCGAATGCCTTATATCCAGGCCGACCGCCCCTTCCCTCCCCTCCTCCCTCTCTCTGCCGAGTGGACCCCACCTGCCCGAGCCTCCCTCCCCCGTCGGCCATCTCCTACCTCCCCTTCCTTTCCTCGTGCCCAAGACGGACCCCTCCCAGGAACCAGGGATCCTACCCCGATTCCCTCTCTCCCCTTCCTTTCTACTACCTCCCCTAGCCTATATAAATCCCGCACCCGAGCCGCCCCCGTTCCCACCCTCGCCGCCACCACGCCCCGTCTCCTCGCCGCCCGAGCCACCTCGCCGGAGGAGCAAGGTTGCACCACGTCTACCCCCACTAGAGCAGCGCCCCGACACTCCACCGACGCCCCGAAGCCCTTCCTCGGAGGAGGACTGCCCCGCCGCCGCCTCCCCATCTCCCCCACCGCCCCGGAACCCCCCTCCCTCGCCGGCAGCCACGCCCCTCGCCGGAGTACTGCCCCCAGCCAGCCACGGTATTTCTCTCCCTCCTCTCTCTCTGTTATTTCTTGTTCTTTCTTTTTAGCCCTTAGATCTTGATTCTGTGGCTTAGATTAGATCTTAGGAATACCCCTTCGGTCTAAATTAGAAAACCAGCGGTTTTTAGTTTCACTTATGATTTAACCAGCGAGTTTGTTAAGCCTAGGCCGTTTGCTCAAAACGCTCCAACAAACACCCCTCCCAGCCAACAGTAGCATGCCACGTATACCCCTCTTTTTAGTACTAGTTAGTTTTATTTTTTCTGCCTGTTTGCAAAAAACAGAAAGTTTCTGTTTTGTTTTGGGCACAACTTTTTATCCCGAAGGCCAATGACATTGATTCTTTTTCCAGTAGCTCACAAATTTCCTGTAGTTTTAAAAAAAACATATAATTTGTCTATGTTTGAAATTTTCAAATATAAGTTAGATCAGATTTAGTTCAAACCTTTTTTTTCCTATTCCAGGAGTTTAAAAAATGATTTTGAGTTGATTCTTTTTTCTACTGCTTCTTAGTGATAAAATCTTACTGTGGTAGAAGTTTCAAAAATTTTAAAGTATTTTTACTGGTGTTTTCAACAGAAACAAGTTTCTGCCATACCGGCGCGTGATGAATTCTTTTGCTTAGGCTTTCGCAAATCCCTACAGGTGATGTTATTTTTACTTGTTGCATGATTGAAGTGCTTATGGTGTGCTTTGTGTTTGTATCGGTAGATCACCCGGAGTGCGAAGCGTGTTACTTAGAAGCGCTCGAGCAAGACAACTATCATCAAGGCAAGTCATTTTGATCATGTTATTTTCCTATGTTTTCGATGCATGGTAGATCACCTCCTATGCCCAATTGCATGCTACCTAGGTACTTGGAAACTTTAGTATAAGTCGTAGTATCATGTGGTAGGAACACAACAAACCCGATACTTGGCCCCGGGACGACAAATTTCTTAATGCTATGCTTGAGTAGACGGGTTATCGGTTGAGTGTATACCACGAGTGATGCGAGGTTGATATAATAATCAAGACCGGTTAAGACAAGATTTTCAAGACCTCGGACGCAATGCAACTCTGGGTGAAGGCCATGTCATCCTGCGGAAAGCTTCACCCAGGCTCGAAGAGACGGACGGAGACTTCAAGACTCAAGGCTTACCTGCACAGCCACAAGTCATTATGGGCTCTGGCTTGGTTGGACAACGCGGCGACTCTGGACAGGCGGTGCTAGCAGATGTAGACGAACGGTAGGAATGGATGGGCACCGACAGGGATTCGGAGGGACCCGTTGAAAGACCATGTTTTGATCATCCGGTCTTCAAACACGCTGAAGTGCGAGGACAAACCCGGAGGCGATCAAATCTTGTGGGGAAAGTGTGCAAAACTCTGCAGAGTTCCCAACCTAATCGATTAGCCGTGTCCACGGTCATGGACAACTTGAGCCGAAGGCATTGAATTTCCCCTAAACTCTCGACACAACTTAATAATGATGTGGGTGTTAACACCTATTCGGGTACGAGAACTGGTTGGCGGAACCATCTCGTTAACAACCAACAATGTAGAAATATTTTGCTTCCAACCCCTTTTGTTGTAGGATACAACTGGCTTTATGCAAAACTTAGCTCCACCGGCCAAATATGCATGTATAGATAGTTGATTATTATTTTACTCCTCTCTTTGATGACTTGCCGGCA
>NC_058520.1:269624337-269641837 GCF_904849725.1 Hordeum vulgare subsp. vulgare
TTGTTGTTGTTTTTGTTGTTGTTCTTGTTGTTGTTGTTTTTGCTATTGTTGTTGTCGTCGTTGTCGTCTTCTTCTTCGTTGTTGTTGTTGTTGTTGTTGTTGTTCTTGTTGTTGTTTTTGTCGTCGTTGTCGTTGTTGTCGTTATTCTCGTTAATGTCGCTGTTGCAATTATCGTTCTTATCGTTGTTCTCATCATTGTCGTTGTTGTTGTCGTCGTCGTTATTATTGTGATTCTTGTTGTTGTTTTTTTTGTTGTTGTTGTAGTTGTTGTTGTTGTCGCCGTCGTCGTTGTCGTCGTCGTCGTTGTTGTTGTCGTTGTTCCCGTCATTGTTGTTGTTGTAGTTGTCGTCGTCGTCGTCGTCGTTGTTGTTGTTGTTATTGTTGTTGTTGTTGTTGTCGTTATTGTTGTTGTTGTTGTTGTTGTAGTAGTAGTTGTTGTTGTTGTCATCATCATCATCATCATTGTTGTTTTTGTTGGTGGTGGTGTTGTTGTTGTTATATTCGTCATTGTTGCCGTTGTTGTAGTCGTCGTCGTTGTTGTCGTTGTTTTCGTTGTTGTTGTAGTCGTCGTGGTCGTCATCGTTGTTGTTGTTGTTGTTGTTGTTGTTGTTGTTGTTTTTGTTGTTGTCGTCGTCATCGTCGTCGTCGTCGTCGTTGTTGTTGTTGTTGTTGTTGTTGTGGTTGTCTTCTTCGTCGTCGTGGTTGTCGTTGTTCTTTTTGCGGTTGATGCCATTGTTGTGATCGTTGTCGTTGTTGTCATTGTTGTTATTGTCGTTGTTGTCGCTGTTGTCGTAGTTGTCGTTGTTGTTGTTATTGTCGTTGTTTTCATTGTTCTCGTCATTGTCGTTGTTGTTGTTATCGTTCTTATCGTTGTTCTCGTCATTGTCGTTGTTCTCGTCGTTTTTGTCGTCTTCGTCGTCGTCGTCGTTGTTGTTGTTGTTGTCGTCGTCCTGGTTGCCGTTGATGTCGCTATTGTTGTTGTCCTTGATGTCCCTGTTGTCATTGTTGTCACCGTTGTCGATGTTGTTGTTATTCTCGATGTTATCATTGTTCTCGTCATTGTCGTGGTTGTCGTCGTTTTCATCGTCGTCATCATCGTCGATGTTGTTGTTTTATTGTTGTTGTTATTGTTGTTGCGGTTGTTGGTGGTGGTGGTGGTGGTGGTGATGGTGTTGTTGTTGTTCTTGTTCTTGTTATTGTTGCTGTTGTTGTTGTTGTTGTTGTTGTTGTTGTTGCTGCTGTTGTTGTCCATGTGGTTGTCATTGTCATCGTCTTCATTGTTGTGGTTGTTGTTGTTGTTGTTGTCGTTGCCGTCGATGTTGTCGTTGTTGTCGCTATTGTTGTTGTTGTTATCGTTGTTGTCGTTGTTCCCGTCATTGTCGTTGTTGTCGTAGTTGTTTTCGCCTTCTTCGTCGTAGTCATCGTTGTCATCATATTCACCGCCGCCGTCGTCGTCGTCGTCGTCCTCCTCCTCCTCGTCGTTGTTGTTGGTGGTGTTGTTGTTGTTGTTGTTGTCGTCGTCGTCGTCGTCTTCGTTGTTTTTGTTGTTGTTGTTGTTGTTGTTGTCGTTGATGTCGTTGTTATCATTCTTGTCGTTGTTATTGTTGTAGTGGGCGTCGGCACCGGCGGCGTCGTCGTCGCCGTTGTTGTTGTTGTTGTTGTTGTTGTTGTTGTTGTTGTTGTTGTTGTCGTTGTTGTTGTTGTCGTTATTTTTGTTGGTGTTGTTGTTATTGTTGTTGTTGTTGTTATTGTTGTTGTTCTCGTCGTTGTCGTTGTTGTCGTGATTGTCGTCATCGTTGTTGTTTTTGTTGTTACCATTATTGTCGTCACTGTCGTCATCGTTGTTTTTTTTGTTTCCTTAGTTGTCGTTGTTCTCAATGTTGTCTTCGTTGTCGTGCTTGTCGTCATTGTCATCGTCGATGTCGTCGTCGTCATCGTCGTTGTTGTTGTTGTTGTGGTGGTGGTGGTGGTGTTGGTGGTGGTTGTTCTTATTGTTGTTGTTGTTGTTGTCGTTGTTAGCGAGCTTGCCGTCATCGTTGTCATCTTCGTCGTCGTCGTCGTCGTTGACGTCGTTGTCATCGTCGTCATTGCTGTTTTTGCCATTCTTGTCGTTTTTGTCGTAGTAATAGTTGTTGTTGTTCTCGTTGTTCTCGTCGTAGTCGTTGTTGTCGTCGTTGTTGTTGTTGTTGTCGTTGATGTCGCTGTTGTTACTGTTCTCGATGTTGTCATTGTTTTTTTGTTATTGCTGTTGTCGTAGTTGTCATTGTTGTCGTTGTTCTCGTGATTGTCATCGTTGTCGTTGTTGCCATCGTTGTCGTTGTCGACATCGTCGTCGTCGTCGTCGTCACCGTTGTTGTTGTTGTTGTTGTTGTTGTTGTTGTTGTTGTTGTTGTTGTTGTCGTCGTCGTCATCGTAGTCGTTGTCGTCGTCGTCGTTGTTGTTGTTGTTGTTGTTGTCGTTGTTGTCATCGTCGTTGTTGTTGTTGTTGTTGTTGTTCTAGTAGTCGTTGTAGTAGTAGTTGTTGTTGTTGTCGTTGTTTTTGTTGTTGTTGTTGTTCTTGTTCTTGTTGTTGTTGTTGTTGCTATTCTTGTTGTCGTCGTCGTCTTCTTCGTTGTTGTTCTTGTTGTTGTTTTTGTTGTTGTCGTCGTCGTCGTCGTTGTTGTTGTTGTTGTTGTTGTTGTGGTTGTCTTCTTCGTCGTCGTGGTTGTCGTTGTTCTTTTTGCGGTTGATGCCATTGTTGTGATCGTTGTCGTTGTTGTCATTGTTGTTATTGTCGTTGTTGTCGATGTTGTCGTAGTTGTCGTTGTTGCTGTTATTGTCGTTGTTTTCATTGTTCTCGTCATTGTCGTTGTTGTTGTTATCGTTCTTATCGTGGTTCTCGTCATTGTCGTTGTTCTCGCCGTTTTTGTCGTCTTCGTCGTCGTCGTCGTTGTTGTTGTTGTTGTTGTCATCGTCGTGGTTGCCGTTGATGTCGCTATTGTTGTTGTCCTTCATGTCGCTGTTGTCATTGTTGTCGTTGCTGTCGGTGTTGTTGTTATTCTTCATGTTATCATTGTTCTCGTCATTGTCGTTGTTGTCGTCGTTTTCGTCGTCGTCGTCATCGGGGATGTTGTTGTTTTATTGTTGTTGTTATTGTTGTTGCGGTTGTTGTTGTTGTTGGTGGTGGTGGTGATGGTGTTGTTCTTGTTCTTGTTCTTGTTGTTGTTGTTGTTGTTGTTGTTGTTGTTGCTGTTGTTGTCCTTGTGGTTGTCGTTGTCATCGTCTTCATTGTTGTTGTTGTTGTTGTTGTTGTTGTTGTTGTTGTTGTTGTTGTTGTTGTTGTCGTTGTTGTCGTTGTTGTCGTTGTTGTCGCTATTGCTGCTGTTGTTGTTGTTGTTGTTGTTATCGTTGTTGTCGTTGTTCCCGTCATTGTCGTTGTTGTCGTAGATGTCGTCGTCTTCTTCGTCATAGTCATCGTTGTCGTCATATTCACCGCCGCCGTCGTCGTCATGGTCGTCCTCTTCCTCGTCGTTGTTGGTGTTGTTGTTGTTGTTGTTGTTGTTGTCGTCTTCGTCGTTGTCTTCGTTGTTTTTGTTGTTGGTGTTGTTGTTGTTGTTGTTGTCGTTGATGTCGTTGTTATCATTCTTGTCGTTGTTGTTGTTGTCGTGTGCATCGGCACCGACGGCGTCGTCGTCGGCGTTGTTGTTGTTATTGTTGTTGTTGTTGTTGTTCTTGTTCTTGTTGTTGTCGTTGTTGTTGTTGTTGTTATTTTTTTTGGTGTTATTGTTGTTGTTGTTGTTGTTGTTGTTGTTGTTGTTGTTCTCGTCTTTGTCGTTGTTGTCGTGACTGTCGTCATCGTTGTTGTTTCTGTTGTTACCATTGTTGTCGTCACTGTCGTCACCGTTGTTGTTTTTGTTTCCTTAGTTGTCGTTGTTCTCAATGTTTTCCTCGTTGTCGTGCTTGTCGTCATTGTTATCGTCGATGTTGTCGTCGTCATCGTCGTTGTTGTTGTCGTTGTGGTGGTGGTGGTGGTGTTGGTGGTGGTTGTTCTTATTGTTGTTGTTGTTGTTGTTGTTGTTGTTGTTGTCGTTGTTATCGAGCTTCCATCATCGTTGTCATCTTCGTCGTCGTCGTCGTTGACGTCGTTGTCATCGTCGTCATTGCTGTTTTTGCCATTCTTGTCATTTTTGTCGTAGTAATAGTTGTTGTTGTTCTCGTTGTTCTCGTCGTAGTCGTTGTTGTCGTTGTTGTTGTTGTTGTTGTTGTTGTTGTCGTTGCTGTCGTTGTTGTTATTGTTCTCTATGTTGTCATTCTTTTTTTTGTTATTGTTGTTGTCGTAGTTGTCATTGTTGTTGTTGTTCTCGTGATTGTCATCGTTTTCATTGTTGCCATCGTTGTCGTCGTCGACATCGTCCTCGTCGTCGTCACCGTCGTTGTTGTTGATGTTGTTGTTGTTGTTGTTGTTGTCGTAGTCGTTGTCGTTGTTGTTGTTGTTGTTGTTGTTGTTGTTGTTGTTGTTGTTGTCGTTGTCGTCGTCGTTGTTGTTGTTGTTGTTGTTGTTGTTCTAATCGTTGTTGTAGTTGTTTTTGTTCTTGTTGTTGTCGTTGTTGTTGTTGTTTTTGTTGTTGCTGTTCCTGTTCTTGTTGTTGTTGTCGTTGCTATTCTTTTGTCTTCGTCGTCGTCTTCTTTGTTGTCGTTGTTGTTGTTGTTGTTGTTGTTGTTGTTGTTGTCGTCGTTGTCGTTGTTTTCGTTATTCTCGTTAATATCGCTGTTGTTATTATCGTTCTTATCGTTGTTCTCGTCATTGTCGTTGTTGTCATCGTCGTCGTCGTTATTATTGTGATTCTTGTTGTTGTTGTTTTTGTTGTTGTTGTTGTCGTCGTCGTCGTTGTCATCGTCCTCGTTGCTGTCTTTGTTGTTGTTGTTGTTGTTGTTGTCGATGATGTCGTTGTTGTCATTGTTATCGCTATTTTCGTCGTTGTTTTCGTCATCGTTGTTGTCGTTGTTCCCGTCATTGTTGTTGTCGTAGTTGTCGTCGTCGTCGTCTTCGTCGTTGTTGTTTTTGTTATTGTTGTTGTTGTTGTTGTTGTCGTTATTGTTGAAGTTGTTGTTGTAGTTGTTGTTGTAGTTGTTGTTGTTGTCATCATCATTGTTGTTGTTCTTGTTGTTGTGGTTGTTGTTAATGTTGTTGTTGTTGTCGTTATTGTTGAAGTTGTTGTTGTAGTAGTAGCTGTTGTTTTTGTTGTTGTTGTCGTCGTCATCGTTGTTGTTGTTGTTGTTGTTGTTGTTGTTGTTGTTGTTGTCGTCGTCTTAGTCGTCGTGGTTATCGTTGATGTCGTTGTTGTTTTTGCGGTTGATGTCATTGTTGTCATCGTTGTCGTTGTTGTCGTTGTTGTTGTTGTCGTTGTTGTCTTTGTTGTCGTTGTTGTTGTTATTGTCGTTGTTTTCATAGTTTTCGTCATTGTCGTTGTTGTCCTCTTCGTCACTGTCGTCGTTTCCATCATCGTTCTCGTCGTCATCGTTGTTGTTGTTGTTGTCGTCGTCGTGGTTGTTGTTGATGTCGTTATTGTTGTTGTCGTTGATGTCGTTGTTGTCATTGTTGTCGTTGTTGTCCTTGTTGTGATTGTTGTTGTCATTGTTGTCGTTGTTGTCGATGTTGTTGTTATTGTCGATGTTATCATTGTTCTCGTCATTGTCGTTTTTGTCGTCGTCGTCATCGTCGTTGTCATCGTCGATGTTGTTGTATTATTGTTGTTGCTGTTGTTGTGGTTGTTGTTAGTGTTGTTGTTGTTCTTGTTGTTGTTGTTGTTGTTGTTGTTCTTGTTGTTCCTGTTGTTGTTGTTGTTGTTGCTGTTGCTGTTGCTATTGTTGTCCTTGTTGTTGTCATTGTCATCGTCTTCGTTGTTGTTGTTGTTGTTGTTGTTGTTGTTGTTGTTGTTGTTGTTGTTGTTGTCGTTGCTGTCATTGTTCCCGTGTAGCGAGCCGACTCAAGACGAGTCAAGCCTCTGGTGTTTCCGTACCATCCCAAGATCATGCTGGTACACACACAGTACATAATGTATATATTCAAGAGTTCAATCACACAGCTTTATTAATCGAAATCTCATAAAGAGTACTTTATTACAATAAAGGATTACAATAAAGTGGCTGAAGACCAACTCATGAGATATCTAACGAAGACTAAGCGGAAGCATCAGGTAGACGAGTCCATCCGACTCCAAGGGCATGTCGCTGAGCGTAGATCGTAGCCTCACTCCTGGTAGGAAAAGTACTCTGCAACATGATACGTTGCAGCCGTGTAGGTCAGCATATTGAATATGCCGGCAAGTCGTCAAAGAGAGGAGTAAAATAATAATCAACTATCTCTACATGCATATTTGGCCGGTGGGGCTAAGTTTTGCATAAAGCCAGTTTTATCCTACAACAAGAGGGGTTGGAAGCAAAATATTACTACATTGTTTGTTGTTAACGAGATGGTTCCGCCAACCAATTCTCGTGCCCGAATAGTTGTTAACACCCATATCATTATTAAGTTGTGTCGAGAGTTCAGGGGAAATTCAATGCCTTCGGCTCAAGTTGTCCATGACCGTGGACACGGCTAATCGATTAGGTTGGGCACTCTGCAGAGTTTTGCACACGTTCCCCCACAAGATTTGATCGCCTCCTGGTTTGTCCTCGCACTTCAGGGTGTTTGAAGACCGGATGATCAAAACATGGTCTTTCAACGGGTCCCTCTGAATCCCTGTCGGTGCCCATCCATTCCTACCGTTCTTCTACATCTGCTAGCACCGCCTGTCCAGAGTCGCCGCGTTGTCCAACCAAGCCAGAGCCCGTAATGACTTGTGGCTGTGCAGGTAAGCCTTGAGTCTTGAAGTTTCCGTCCGTCTCTTCGAGCCTGGGTGAAGCTTTCCGCGGGATGACATGGCCTCTCCAGCATCCCGGGCATCCACTGGGTTCTCCAGGGAGCCGATCAACCGTCCTTCACCCAGAGTTGCATTGCGTCCGAGGTCTTGAAAATCTTGTCTTAACCGGTCTTGATTATATATCAACCTCGCATCACTCGTGATATACACTGAACCGATAACCCGTCTACTCAAGCATAGCATTATGGAATTGTCGTCCCGGGGCCAAGTATCGGGGTTGTTGTGTTCCTACCACATGATACTACAACTTATACTAAAGTTTCCAACTACCTAGGCATCATGCAATTGGGCAAAGAAAGGTGATCTACCATGCATCGAAAACATAGGTAAAACAACATGATCAAAATGACTTGCCTTGATGATAGTTGTCCTGCTCGAGCGCTTCTAAGTAACACGCTTCGCACTCCGGATGATCTACCGATACAAACACAAAGCACACCATAAGCACTTCAATCAAGCCACAAGTAAAAATAACATCGAAAGTAAAGATTTGCTAAAGCCTACGTAAAAGAACTCAACACGTGCCGGTATGGCAGAAACTTGTTTCTGTTTAAAACACCAGTAAAAATACTTTACAAATTTTGAAACTTCTACCACAGTAAGATTTTATCACTAGGAAGTAGTAGCAAAAAGAATCAACTCAAAATCATTTTTTAAACTCCTGGAATAGGCAAAACGAGGTTTACACTAAATCTGCTCTAACTTATATTTTAAAATTTCAAACATCGACAAATTATATGTTTTTAAAAACTACAGGAAATTTGTGAGCTACTGGAAAAAGAATCAATGTCATTGGACTTCGGGATAAAACGTTGTGGCCAAAACAAAACAGAAACTTTCTGTTTTTGCAAACAGGCAGAAAAAATAAAACTAACTAGTAGCTATCAGAGGGGTACACATGGCAAGTTGCTATAGGCCGAAGGAGGCGTTTGTTGCAAAGTTTTGAGCAAACGGCCGGAGCTAACTAAAACTACTGGCTAAACGAATAAGTGAACTAAAAACCGTTGGTTTTCTAAACTAAACCGAAGAGTTACTTTAGAATCTAATCTATACCATCCAACTAAGATCTAAGGACTATAAAGAAAACAAAAGAAAGACAGAGAGGGGAGGGAGTCTACCGTGCTGGCTGGGGGTAGCTCCGGCGAGGGGGGAGGGGGGCTCCGGGGCGGTGGAGAGTCGGGGAGGCGGCGGCGGGGTGGTCCTCCTCCTCGGGGAGGCGGCGATGGAGTGAAGAGGGGCTGCTCGGGTGGCGCAGCTCCAGGGGCTGCCGAAGTGGGCAGCAGCTCGGGCTCCTGCTGCTGCCGGCGAGGGTGGCTCGGGCGGCGGTTTGATGGGGAAGGGGTGTCAACGGGGGCGGCCGGGGGTAGGCTCTTATATAGGCCAGGGAGAGGAGTAGAAAGGAAGGAGGAGAAGAATCCGAGGGGAAATATCCCGAGTTCTCCGGGCAGTCTCGGTCTCGGGCAGAAAACAGGAAGGGGGAGGAGAGGGATGACCGACGGGGAGGGGGTTCGGTCGGTGGGGGCCACTCGGCAGAGAGAGGGAGGCGGGAAATATGGGGCGGTCGGCCGGCATCTAAGGCCTTCGGGATCCCGGGGACACGGGATTCGGCCGAAGTCTAAAAAGCGCTCGGGCGGCGGCGGCTAACTTTCCTATTTTTATAACTTTTCCGAAACAGAAAATAAAAACGAATAAAAAGGAAATAAATCAAAATATTAATATAGTGTATTATATACCAAAAAAAATCAGAAAAATATCCTCTACCCGAATAACATTTTTCCAAAGCAAAAATAAAAACTTAAAAAAAATGTTTTTTCAAATATTCCCAAATTTGCTTTATTCCTTTTTGCAATTATTTTTGCAAATAATCCTTGGGTTTCTTGGCTCAAATATTTCAGAAATTTGCCCGCACTTTGGAGGGTCATTTTCCTCCTCTCTCTCTCTTGCGTGCAAGAGAGTATTTCTCCGGGCTTTTTCTCGCGCGAGGAAAAATGGAAATGCAAAACAAAAAAAAGACGATGGAACTCCACGAGCTAAATTTATTTCAATCACTTTTGCATAGATGCTTAGCTACAATGTAAAACATTCCCAATTAGGAAAATTGGGATGTTACAAACCTACCCACCTTAAGATGAATCTCGCCCTCGAGATTCAGGTTGGCTAGAAAACAGGTGCGGGTGGTCTCGACGATGATCCTCTTCTCGTTCCTAGGTGGCTTCTTCCTCGGTGTGGTGGCTCCACAACACCTTGCAGAACTTGATGATCTTGCTGCGAGTAACTCTGTTGGCAGTCTCGAGAATCCGGACGGGTTTCTCATCATACGTCAGATCACTGTCAAGTTGTATGGTTTGTAGGGGCACTGTATATCTCTCAATGGAACATCGGCCATCTCAGCGTGGCATTTCTTCAACTCAGAAACATGGAAAACATAATGAACTCCGGACAATCCTTCCGGCAGTTCCAGTTTATATGCAACTTCGCCTCTACGTTCATGAATTTTGTAGGGGCCAATGAAACGAGGTGCTAATTTTCCTTTCACACCGAATCTCTTGATTCCTCGAAGTGGAGACACCTGAAGGTATGCTCGGTCTCCCACTTCGTATGTTACTTCCTTGCGTTTGCTATCAGCATAACTCTTCTGCCTGGACTGAGCTATCTTGAGTCGGTCGCGAATTAGCTTGACCTTCTCTTCAGAATCTCGGATAAGGTCGGGACCAAAAAGTTGTCGGTCTCCAACTCCATCCCACATCAACGGTGTTCTGCACCTCCTTCCGTATAGAGCTTCGAAAGGGGCCATCTTCAGACTGGTCTGGTAGCTGTTGTTGTATGAGAACTCGGCATAAGGTAAATTGTCATCCCAACTAGACCCATAGTCTAGTGCGCAAGCTCTCAACATGTCTTCCAGAATCTGATTAACTCTCTCGGTCTGTCCATCTGTCTGCGGGTGAAAACCTGTACTGAACTCCAATCTCGTTCCCAAGGTTTCATGCAGTTGGTGCCAAAATTTTGATGTGAACTGAGTCCCTCTATCTGACACAATGCTCTTCGGTACTCCATGCAGACATACGATCCTCGTCAAATATATTCTGGCCAGCTTGGCACTCGTGTAAGTAGTCTTCACCGGAATGAACTGAGCTACCTTGGTCAAACAATCGACCACAACCCAAATAGAATCATAGCCAGAACGGGTCCTGGGTAATCCTGTGATGAAGTCCATACCAAGCTTTTGCCATTTCCACTCGGGTATCGGCAGAGGTTGGAGCAAACCTGCTGGCTTCTGATGCTCGGCTTTTACTCGCTGACAAACATCACATATCGCTACGAACTCGGCAATGTCTTTCTTCAATCCTGTCCACCAGAAACTTTCTTTCAGATCCAGATACATCTTGGTGTTGCCGGGGTGTATCGAGTACGGGGAATCATGGGCCTCCTGAAGTATCAACTTCCTGAGTTCGGGATCATTGGGCACCTAGATGCGATACTCAAACCATAATGTTCCGTGTTCATCCTCACGAAAACCTTTAGCCTTCCCGTCTTCCATTTTCTGCTTAATCTCAGCTATCTCTTTGTCTGATTTCTGTGCTTCGCGGATCTTTTCTGTCAAAGTGGACTGAATTACCAGAGTGGCAACAAATCCTCTTGGAACTATCTCCAATTTGATCTCTCGGAGGTCATCGACTAACTCCTGGGGTAATCCTCCGGCTGTGAGTGTGTTCACATAACTCTTGCGGCTCAACGCATCGGCTACAACATTTGCCTTGCCTGGGTGATAATGCAATCTCATGTCATAGTCCTTGATCAACTCTAGCCATCGCCTCTGTCTAAGGTTCAACTCCTTCTGCGTGAAGATATATTTCAGGCTCTTGTGATCAGTGTAAACATCACAACTATTTCCGATCAGGAAATGTCTCCAGGTCTTGAGAGCGTGCACTACGGCTGCTAGTTCCAAATCATGTGTGGCATAATTCAACTCATGAGGTCTGACCTGTCTGGATGCATAGGCTACAACTTTGCCTTCCTGCATAAGTACTCCTCCGAGTCCTTGACGAGAAGCGTCATAGTAAACCTGGAAATCCTTCCGAATGTTCGGCAATATTAGCACTTGGGCTGTAACAAGACGTTTCTTCAGCTCTTGAGAACTGGTTTCACATTCCTCAGTCCAAATATACTTGGATTCCTTCTTCAACAACTCTTTCATGGGCTTGGCAATCTTTGAGAAATTCTCAATGAACCTCTGGTAATATCCGGCAAGTCCGAGGAAACTGCGGATCTCCTTGACTGAAGTGGGTGCTACCCATTCGGTGACTGCTGCGACCTTGGCAGGGTCCACTGCTATTCCTTCTCCTGAGATGACGTGTCCGACGAATCCGACTTCCTTCAACCAAAACTCACATTTGCTGAACTTTGCATATAGCTTATGATCTCGAAGCTTCTCCAGAACTAGACGCAGATGTTCCTTGTGTTCCTCTTCGTTCTTGGAGAATATCAGTATGTCATCGATGAACACCACGACAAACTTGTCCAAGTATTCCATAAACACCTTGTTTATCAGATTCATAAAATATGCCGGAGCATTAGTCAGTCCAAATGACATGACCGTGTACTCATACAAGCCGTACTGAGTGGTGAAGGCTGTCTTGGGTATATCTTGTTCACGAATCTTCAACTGATGATACCCAGATCGAAGATCGATCTTTGAGAATATGCGAGCTCCAACTAACTGATCAAACAGATCATTGATCATCGGCAAGGGATACTTGTTCTTGATGGTCACATCGTTTAATGCACGATAATCGACAACCATTCTCAAGGACTTGTCCTTCTTTTCAACCAAGAGCACTGGGGCTCCCCAAGGTGAAGAACTTGGGCGAATATACTCCAATAACTCCTTAATTTGCTTCTTGATTTCTATCAAGTCATTTGCGGGCATCCGATAAGGTCTCTTGGATATCGGGGCTGTTCCGGGTAATAGCTCAATCAAGAACTCAATCTCTCTATCGGGTGGCATGCCCGGCAATTCCTCCGGAAATACATCTGGGTACTCCTGTACAATCGGTACTTCCTCCTGGACTACTCCCCTGAGAGAGTTTACTCGCTTACTCCGTGTCGAGCGCTGAGATACGTACTTAATCCGTTTCTGCTCGGGGGTGGTGAGCAAAATAGACTTAAGGGCACAATCGATATTCCCTTCATACTTGGCCAACCAATCCATGCCTAGGATTACATCCAATCCCTGGGACTCTAACACGATGAGGTCCGTGGGAAAATTGTGGTTCCGATGTTGAGACTCAAAGCATGGCATCCTATCCCGGCTCTCATCATGCCTCCTGGGGAACTGACCTTAATAGGCTGGCTGAGGGTTCTAGTTCGCAAACTATACTTTTCCACAACTACCCTTGATATGAATGAATGTGTTGCACCAGAATCAAAAAGGACCAATACTGGACGTGAATTTAGCAAAAACTTACCAACCACAGTATCGCGGTGATCATAGACCTCTTCAACATCAATGTGGTTCACCTGAGCTCGAGGAAAAGGATTGGGCTTCTTTGCTGCAGAGTTGTCGTTGTCGTTTCCATTTCCCTGCTTGTTCTGGGGATATTCAGTGGCATAGTGTCCCATCTTCTGACACTTGAAGCATGTGATGTGAGTCAGATCCTTCTGAGCTGGAGCTGAATGATGCTGAGTGCGAGTACCGCCATTCTTGAAGTTGCTGTTGTTGCAGTGGTTCCCATTTCCTCCATGGTTGTGCACCGGGTGGTTATGCTGAACGTGTCCTCCAAACTTACCGGATCCAGTCCCGGTATTCCCTGAATAACGGGTGTAGCGAGGCTTCTGCTGAGTGCCGGAGTTGAACTTTCCAACCCCATACTTTCGCTTGGGGTTCTCCATCTGCTGGTGTTTCCCCTCCAAGATGAGGGCCTTATCAACCAGCTCCTGGTAGTTGTTGAAGGTGGCTACAGTCAACTGAATGCTCAACTCATCATTGAGTCCTTCCAATATCTTTTCCTGCTTGGCCGCATCATCGGCCACATCTCCAGGTGCATAACGGGCGATAATGCTGAATTCATCAACGTACTGGGCCATAGAGCGATTCCCCTGGCGTAAGTTGCGAAACGCACGCTTCTTCAGACTCATTGCACCAGCTGAGACATGCCCGGTGCGGAAAGCTTACTTGAATTGCTCCCAAGTGACTCCAGCAATGGGATAAGTGGTGGTGTAGTTCTCCCACCAAGAAGCTGCAGGGCCTTCAAGTTCATGTGCGGTAAAACGCACCTTCTCAGAACAACCAGCAGTGATAAGTTCACGCTCCATCTTGCGGAGCCAATGATCTGCCACAATGGGCTCAATGCTGCTGGAGAAAGTTGGAGGGTTCAACCTCAGGAAACGGGTGAGATTGTCGGCCTGGGGTGGGTGACGGTTGTTGTTATTGTTCTGGTTCTGGATGATCAGCTGCATCAGGGTGTTTTGTTGCTGGATCAACTGGGTGAGTTCCGGCGGGAAGTTGGAGGTAGGGGCGCATCTCGGAGGCATCTGATGTTTGTGGAGGGGTGAGATTAGCATAGAACAAAGGTCTAAGAGTAATTACACTACCCATATGAATGCAACACACAAGTATCACACCACACATTTTATTCAATATCATCACAAAGGTTCACACGGGGATACAAAATTCGATGATCCTAAACATCGGCCTAAAATGTATAACGATAAAGTAAATTTGGTGGTCTAGTCTAAGTGTTCTCCTCAGAAAAGCATGGTGACGGGTCCTTCGGTGGAGCTTTCGTCGTAGTCCTCGTCGTTGCTGATCAAGGGGGCTACGTCTCCTTCAGGATGAAGGTTCTCGCCCATGTCCAGTTCCTCCTCCAGGTATGCAACTCGAGTCTTCAGCTTCTCGATCCGTTCCGGAAAGTCCTTCGCCTCCAGTTCGTGCTCATAGCGGGCTTCCCGGGCTGCTTCTTCAAGTTCAAGCTCGCGGAGTGACGGTTGCTTGATATTCCTGGCGTCCTTGATCACATGATGCTCTAGAGTCCCGTTGTACTTCTCCAAGGTCTGAGCATAAGACAAGAGAGCGTCCTTGGTCTTGCTTGAGATGATTTCTCCGTCTTCTTTTCTCCGGGATACGGTGAATAGGTCTGGAGAAATAGGGCAGCCTTTGTATTCTTCCTTGATACGTCTGAGTGCACAATGGATCGCCATGCCCTTCCGAGAATCCAGTTGGGTGCGATGAACTTGAAATCCATCGGCTCAGTGCGCGGCTGGAATGTCCTTCCGGGAATGTGCACCTCGATCCTGTAGCGTGAATCCTCCGGGTAAGACGAAGTCGGCTTCCCTGTGATAGTCGGCAGAGCAATCCTCAAATCCTTGGTGATCTGCACCAGCTCCTTTCTGAATGGCATAGTAGCGTCGGGCTGGCAAAACTCCGTGAACTTAACAGAAATGAAGGTGGCCATCTAAACATTGGAAAATCAGAGAGAAGTCAGAAATGATCAGAAGAGGAAATAGAAGATTTATAGACATAAGAGAAAATAGTTTTCTTCCTAAGGCTTTTCCATTCCTAGAGGTTACGTCCTAAGGTCAGCGTGTGCTCCGAATACCATTTATGTAGCGACCCGACTCAATACGAGTCAAGCCTCTGGTGTTTCCGTACCATCCCAAGATCATGCTGGTACACACACAGTACATAATGTATATATTCAAGAGTTCAATCACACAGCTTTATTAATCGAAATCTCATAAAGAGTACTTTATTACAATAAAGGATTACAATAAAGTGGCTGAAGGCCAACTCATGAGATATCTAACGAAGACTAAGCGGAAGCATCAGGTAGACGAGTCCATCCGACTCCAAGGGCATGTCGCTGAGCGTAGATCGTAGCCTCACTCCTGGTAGGAAAAGTACTCTGCAACATGATACGTTGCAGACGTGTAGGTCAGCATATTGAATATGCCGGCAAGTCATCAAAGAGAGGAGTAAAATAATAATCAACTATCTCTACATGAATATTTGGCCGGTGGGGCTAAGTTTTGCATAAAGCCAGTTTTATCCTACAACAAGAGGGGTTGGAAGCAAAATATTACTACATTGTTTGTTGTTAACGAGATGGTTCCGCCAACCAATTCTCGTGCCCGAATAGTTGTTAACACCCATATCATTATTAAGTTGTGTCGAGAGTTCAGGGAAATTCAATGCCTTTGGCTCAAGTTGTCCATGATCGTGGACACGGCTAATCGATTAGGTTGGGCACTCGGCAGAGTTTTGCACACGTTCCCCACAAGATTTGATCGCCTCCGGGTTTGTCCTCGCACTACAGGGTGTTTGAAGACCGGATGAACAAAACATGGTCTTTCAACGGGTCCCTCTGAATCCCTGTCGGTGCCCATCCATTCCTACCGTTCTTCTACATCTGCTAGCACCACCTGTCCAGAGTCGCCGCGTTGTCCAACCAAGACAGAGCCCATAATGACTTGTGGCTGTGCAGGTAAGCCTTGAGTCTTGAAGTCTCCGTCCGTCTCTTCGCCTGGGTGAAGCTTTCCGCAGGATGACATGGCCTCTCCAGCATCCCGGGCATCCACTTGGTTCTCCAGGGAGCCGATCGACCGTCCTTCACCCAGAGTTGCATTGCGTCCGAGGTCTTGAAAATCTTGTCTTAACCGGTCTTGATTATTATATCAACCTCGCATCACTCGTGATATACACTCAACCGATAACCCGTCTACTCAAGCATAGCATTAAGGAATTGTCGTCCCGGGGCCAAGTATCGGGGTTGTTGTGTTCCTACCACATGATACTACAACTTATACTAAAGTTTCCAAGTACCTAGGCAGCATGCAATTGGGCAAAGAAAGGTGATCTACCATGCATCGAAAACATAGGTAAAACAACATGATCAAAATGACTTGCCTTGATGATAGTTGTCCTGCTCGAGCGCTTCTAAGTAGCACGCTTCGCACTCTGGATGATCTACCGATACAAACACAAATCACACCATAAGCACTTCACTCAAGCCACAAGTAAAAATAACATCGAAAGTAAGGATTTGCTAAAGCCTACGTAAAAGAATTCAACACGCGCCGGTATGGCAGAAACTTTTTTCTGTTGAAAACACCAGTAAAAATACTTTAAAAAATTTCAAACATCTACAACAGTAAGATTTTATCACTAGGAAGCAGTAGCAAAAAAAATCAACTCACAATCATTTTTTAAACTCCTGGAATAGGAAAAACAAGGTTTAAACTAAATCTGCTCTAACTTATATTTGAAAATTTCAAACATAGACAAATTATATGTTCTTAAAAACTACAGGAAATTTGTGAGCTACTGGAAAAATAATTAATGTCATTGGACTTCGGGATACAAAGTTCTGGCCAAAACAAAACAGAAACTTTCTATTTTTGCAGACAGGCCAAAAAAATAAAACTAACTAGTAGCTATCAGAGGGGTACACGTGGCAAGTTGCTATAGGCCGAGGGAGGCGTTTGTTGCAAAGTTTTGAGAAAACGGCCGGAGCTAACTAAAAGTACTGGCTAAACGAATAAGTGAACTAAAAACCGTTGGTTTTCTAAACTAAACCGAAGAGTTACTTTAGAATCTAATCTATACCATCCAACTAAGATCTAAGTGCTATAAAGAAAACAAAAGAAATACACAGAGGGGAGGGAGTCTACCGTGCTGGCTGGGGGTAGCTCCGGCGAGGGGCGTCGCCGGCGAGGGGGGAGGGGGGCTCCGGGGCGGTGGAGAGTCGGGGAGGCGGCGGCGGGGTGGTCCTCCTCCTCGGGGAGGCGGCGGTGGAGCGAAGAGGGGCTGCTCGGGTGGCGCAGCTCCAGGGGCTGCCGAAGTGGGCAGCAGCTCGGGCTCCTGCTGCTGCCGGCGAGGGTGGCTCGGGCGGCGGTTTGACGGGGAAGGGGTGGGAACGGGGGCGGCCGGGGGTAGGCTCTTATATAGGCCAGGGAGAGGAGTAGAAAGGAAGGAGGAGAAGAATCCGAGGGGAAAGATCCCGAGTTCTGCGGGCAGTCTCGGTCTCGGGTAGAAAACAGGAAGGGGGAGGAGAGGGATGACCGACGGGGAGGGGGTTCGGTCGGTGGGGGCCACTCGGCAGAGAGAGGGAGGCCGGGAAAGATGGGACGGTCGGCCGGCATCTAAGGCCTTCGGGATCCCGGGGACAGGGGATTCGGCCCAATTCTAAAAAGCGCTCGGGCGGCGGCGGCTAACTTTCCTATTTTTATAACTTTTCCGAAATAGAAAATAAAAACGAATAAAAAGGAAATAAATCAAAATATTAATATAGGGTATTATATACCAAAAAAATCAGAAAAATAGCTTCTACCCGAATAACATTTTTCCAAAGCAAAAATAAAAACTTTAAAAAATGTTTTTTCAGAAATTCCCAAATTTGCTTTATTCCTTTTTGCAATTACTTTTGTAAATAATCCTTGGGTTTCTTGGCTCAAATATTTCAGAAATTTGCCCGCACTTTGGAGGGACATTTTCCTCCTCTCTCTCTCTTCCGTGCAAGAGAGTATTTCTCCGGGCTTTTTCTCGCGCGAGGAAAAATGGAAATGCAAAACAAAAAAAAGACGAAGGAACTTCACGAGCTAAA
>NC_058520.1:269646837-269654337 GCF_904849725.1 Hordeum vulgare subsp. vulgare
TTTTCTGTCTAGTTCCAAAAACAACAAAGTTTCTGTTTTGTTTTGGCCATAACTTTTGATCCCGAAGTCCAATGATAGTGATTCCTTTTCCAGTAGCTCACAACTTTCCTGTAGTTTTTAAAAACATATAATTTGTATATGTTTGAAATTTTCAAATTTGAATTAGATTAGATTTAGTTTAAACCTTGTTTTGCTTATTACAGGAGTTTAAAAATAGCTTTTAATTTGATTCCTTTTGGTACTGATCAGTAGTGATCTTATTTATCTGTGGTAAAAATTTCAGATTTGTTTGAGTAATTTAGCTCACTGTTTCTTGTGAAACAATTTCTGTTTCACCTCTTTTAGGATTTCGGCTAATTCCTTTTCTAGAATTGTTTTAAAATATTTTCTTTATTATTTCAGAAATATTATTGTTTTGTTTATGTTAGTTATACAGTAGTTTTGCAACAAGTTTTTATTTTATTTGTTATCATGAAATCAATTCTAGTTCCTTAGTAACTTGCAATTGGTTTCCCCACTGTTTCAAATCCCGTTTGGGAATACTTTGAAAAAGTTTTGTGAAAAATACTTTATTTTATCTTAGTTAGATTTATATCTTAGATCCTTGTTATTATTTTCTGTTGGACAAAAATCATTTAGTGTTTGATGTAGTAGAGGACTCTCTAGTCTTATTTGAAGTTTCCTTCGGTTTCCTATTTGCTCTCTCTTTTGTTTTGATTGCTAGAATGATTGCTAGTATGAGTGCTTATGTGAATGATATGTTTGTTATATAGATTTCATCGGAGAGTGACGAGTAGTCTATCAAGTTATTTTCTCGAGAAGTTCTTCTTCGTCAACATCACCAGGCAAGTCACTTTGATCATACTATCACCTATGTTTTATGCATCGTAGTTCTACCATCCTATGCCCAATTGCATGCTGCTTAGGTACTTGGAAATTTTAGTATAGATTGTAGTATCATGTGGTAGGCACACAACAACCCCGATACTTGGCCCCGGGACGACAAATTTCATATTGCTATGCTTGACTAGACGGGATTCGATTGAGTGCATAACACGAGTGATGCAAGGTTGATTAAATAATCAAGACCGGTTAAGACAAGATTTTCAAGACCTCGGACGCAATGCAACTCTGGGTGAAAGACGGTTGATCGGCTCCCTGGAGAACCCAGTGGATGACCCGGGATGCTAGAGAGGCCATGACATCCTGCGGAAAGATTCACCCAGGCTCAAAGGGACGGAAGGATATTTTCAAGACCCAAGGCTTACCTGCACAGCCACAAGTCATTATGGGCTCTGGCTTGGTTGGACAATGCGGCGACTCTGGACAGGCGGTGCTAGCAGATGCAGAAGAACGGTAGGAATGGATGGGCACCGACAGGGATTCAGAGGGACCCGTTGAAAGACTATGTTTTGATCATCCGGTCTTCAAACACCCTGAAGTGCGAGGACATACACGGAGGCGATCAAATCTTGTGGGGAACGTGTGCAAAACTCTGCAGAGTACTCAAACCTAATCGATTAGCCGTGTCCACGGTCATGGACAACTTGAGCCAAAGGAACTGAAGTTATCTGGATTTCTCAACACCATTCAATATATTTGATGAGGGTAATTATTGACAACTCGGGTACGAGAACTGGTTGGCGGAACCATCTCGTTAACAACCAACAATGTAGTAACATTTTGCTTTTAGCCCTCTCTTGTTGTAGGAAAAAATTTGCTTTACGCTAAAACTTATAGCCCCACCTGCCATATATGCATATAGTATAGATGATTACTTTTCACCCTACGCGTATGTGACTTGCCGGCATATTCAATATGCTGACCTACACGGCTCCAACGTCTTATGTTGCAGATATTTTTCTTCGACGAGTAAGAGTACGATTCAGGGTTACGGTCTACACTCAACTTGCCGTTGGTGTTTATTGGGACTCCACTCCCTTGACTGCTTCCGCTGAAATATTTAAGGTATATATTAGTTTTACGCTATTTACATGTGATTGCAATTTGATATATACATTGATGTACTGTGTGTGCCAGCATACTGATCCAGCGATGGCACAGAAACACAAAGGCTTGACTCGTTTTGAGTCGGTTCGCTACAGAAATGGTATCAGAGCACATGTTGACTGTAGGACGTGAACCCTAGAAACTGGAAATCCCTTAGGGAAGAATCTCTCAAAAAATTTAGTTTCAAGAACATCCGTTACTTCTCATCCCTTCTGATTTTATCAAATGTTCTCTCTCACCTCCAATAGTTAGACAATACCCTTACCCCTTTGACCTCATGGAGAATCAACGGAGTTCTACTTCAAAGTAAAGAGGATTTCAACATGCATTTGAAGAATTCAAGGTGCACCAATTGAAGATTCTCAAGACTCGAAGAATTCGAAGACCCTGAAGTGTTCAAATATTTATATGACCATTAGAAGTCCAAACCCCTGTTATATACCCACGTTAGATACAATTATTGGTGAGTCGTCATTGGTGTGTGTTTTTCGACAGCCACAAATAAAACCTATTCCCAAAAATATTGTTTGTATTGTGTGTATCTTCCTCCATCTCTTACCCGTCTCATCCCCAAAACGTTGGACCCAATAGATGGAGTATGAAGCTGGACTTGTAGTCTCTGGACCAATGACCCAGCTGGAGGCTGAAATATGGATTCAGAACATGGAGAACCACTTCGGGAGTAACTTGATCTCAAGGAAGTATGAAGTGGAACACGCTCTCCAGTACTTTACCCAAAGTGCTGCTATCTGGTGGAAAATGCACCATGCCATACAAGGATTTAGTGGAGCAGAAAGTTGGGAAGAATTCAAGAAGACTCTGTTAAGATCCCGTCTCATTCAGAAGGGCTATTATAATCCGAAGGAGAAGACTTGTGCATGCAAGATCTGTGGAGAAATAGGACACACCCAGGAAGAACACAAGGATGGATGCACTCATTGTGAAGAAAATCACCCACCTGAGGAGTGCCCAAGTAGTCAGGTGACTTGCTTCTTGTGTGAAGGAACCACCCACTACCCAGCTCAGTGTCACATTTACCCCAAGGTGCAACAAGTTGTCAAGCAGCAGAAAGATGCAGTGAAGGAAACCCTCAAGAAGAAGATCCTAGAAGAACCGGTGATGAACGAATATATTGAAGACCCTGATGGACAAGGTCTGACCATAGTTTTATCCAATGCATGCTACTCATGTGGAGAAGAAGGACACTATTCATAGGATTCCACGAAGAGAAGCCAAGAGTATGTGGGAAACTTCCAGACGGAAGAAGGGAGCTTGATCCACTTGAAATAGAAGAACTGGCCAAAATGAAGGAGTCCAGAAAGAAGAAAAAGTACCCTCGGAAGAGCCAAATCTCTGCAAATATAGACCCGAGTCATGTCAGATGTTACAAGTGTATGGAATTTGGCCACCACAAATACATGTTCTTAGGAAGGAAGCCGGAAATCCAAGGAGCAAAAGCAAAAGCTAAGAAGCCTCGAGACTTGTCAGAACTCATTTGCTTTCGTTTCAAGGAAGCAGGAAATTTTGCTAGCAATTGTCCGGAAAGGAAGAAAGCTAGAATGGAGTAGTTAAGTTTTGACCAGGGCAATAAGTGTGATCCGAAGCACTCTTGTTTTTCGTTGAGATCATGGAGTGAAATTTTTGTAACGGAAGTCCCTGAGATTGTAATAACATCATGAATAAATGGAATTTATTGTCTCATGATTGCCTATGTTGAAAATGTATGCGTTGTTTCTCTACGAGCAAAGATCTCTGAACATTATGAGGATATGAGAAAATATGGTCTATGCAGGCATGAGTATAATTCATTTTAAGTGTGGTAGTAATCAGTAAACCCACAGGATCCACTGAGTAGGAATGTGCCATAACTACCAAGGAGACATATACATTCCTCTGAGTACCTACTTACTGACACCTGCAGATGACAACTCTCTACGAGTCATTCCTCAAGGGCCCAGAAACGATCATGACCCTGACAAGTGATCATGATTACCCGAAAATCCTGAAGGACATGATGAAGCACATTCACCTTGAAGGAGATGCAGTCTACAAAGGCTACCCATTTGTGGAAAATGGAGTGGAACTTTGGTACGTGGAAGTACACCTCCACCATGTGAAAGGAGTTTGTCCAAAGACTATGGGACACAACTTTTCATTTCACGTGTACCACGAGCAACCTTCTTTGATGTTGTTCGTGAAGCTGCCATGGAATCCATACGTCAGATCGGAGAAATACTTGAAGCAAGACTCCGTCATACCGAGGAATACCTGAGTGAAGTACGTACGAAGATGATGGAGATGAAGCTCATGACCACCATGGTGAAGCAAAAGATGGATGATTTCAAGGAACACCTCGGAAAGTTCGAGTGGAACTAAAGTACCTGCAAGAGAGGCAGATGAATAAAGTTGGCAGAAATGCTCGACCATACCGAACAATGTGGATGGTAGCATTTGTAATAAATTACTTTTGAATTGGAGTTTTTGAAGAAATTAAGGATGTAATAAAGGATTGATTATGAAATGCATATGATTTATGGAAGAAGCTATGATGGATCAGCAAACGTTTTCTTAGGAGCATACGAAAACCTGAGAGTTGTCAAGATACGATAGATGTTTCGTTCAGCTTGCAAAACCAATGGATTATCCGAACTTCGTTCGTGGACAAGACAAATTCTGCAACGCTTGTGAGTATGCCCAAGTGTTAGAATGCGAGATTCGCTAAACCTTATACAGAGAAATGATTTGGGTGCGGAATGGATTGATCACCATGACGACTTACTCTTATCATTTATCTTGCTATTCGGAATGGTAAATCTGAGAGACTTACCCATAGTGAGAGACGACGTTCTTTGAAGTTTTTTCTTTAAGCCTTAGAATGGTACAAGGAAAGCCCATGTACATGGCAATAGTTGTCACGCGTAGGAAATTTGACGGTGAGAATGAAACCAAGACCCCTCTCTCTGCAGGATAACCACAAATAGTAGACCACCATGAGAACCATCGATATGTTATTTAGAATTGACCACGAGACTCTCAGTTAAGAAGACCAAGTGACGGAAAAAGCTTATATCAACGAGAGAGCATCACCAAAGGATTTAATATGAAGACTGTGCGATGTCAGTTGCCAAAACCCCAGAGGATCGTTAAAGCATTTTGAGGGACCAGTATCTCTCATTTTAAGTGTGGTAGCATTCCACCTTGCCGGAGATTGGAATTGTTAGAAGACCCCCAAACCCTAACCTTTCATTCTAGCCTCTTCGAATATCGAGGACGAGATTCATTTTAAGTGTGGTTGTTTGTAACATCCCAAAATTATAAATTTTGGAATGTTAATATAATTAATATTAGATTGGTTGTTGGTTGCGTGAGTGATTGAAATTTCTGTGAAACTTGAAACTTTTCGAAACTTTTGAATGAGAGGGAATAAAATGACTTTCCCCATCTCCGGTGAATTCAAATTCAATCTTTTAAAAGCAAATAGAGAAGATGACATGACTTCTTCAACTATAAATAATTTGAACGGAGATATTTGCATTTGAATTCTTTTGCATTTCCATTCGTTTTCTTTGTGCAAGAAATGCCGGCAAATACATTCTAGAGAGGAGGAACATGACCCTCAAACCCACGGGCATTTCGAAAGTTAATTGAACCCTAAAACTTGGGTCATTTTAAAATTATTTGCAAAAGAAAATAAACATTTTAGGCAAATTTGTGAAAATAATTTTTTCTGAAGTTTTTACTTTTGCCGTGGAAAAATGCCCATTATTTATATTTTATTCTTCTCATAATTTTAGTATATAGAAACTCTTTATTCCGAATTGATTTGATTTCCTTTTTATCGTTTTAGTTTCCTAGTTTTAAAAATAGGAAAGGAATCGTTTTTATTAGGAAACTCCATGTGGCCCATTAAGACTTTCCTATTCTGGCCCAACACAGAATCATCTTCTTCCTCTGTCTCTCTCACGTCACAGCAAGTTTTCCTTCCATGGACAGAGGATCTCCACCTCCGGGATTCGCGAAGTACCTTCCCTCCCAGCGCCTCCCGTCGCCTCTATAAGAACCCCCATGGTCTCCTCGTTCCATTCCCGTTGAAACCACTCCCTCTCCTCGCCTCTAGCTCGCGCGCAACCTCGCCGGAGTCAGCACCAGAGAACTTGCCGGCCACCTCCCCATCGCCACCTGCACACCCTCCCCTCCTTGCCGAGCCCACCCCTCCACCCTTCGGCCCCCTCCTCCAACACCCCACCCCGCCGGCCACCCTCCTGCACCTCTCCTCCACCACCCCTCCACCTCGCTACACCCCTCCCCATCGCCCATTGCCAGGAGCACGAACTTGCCAGAGAACTTCCCACCTTGCCCCCCTGCAGCCCTCCCTCCACCTTGCCTCCCTCCCCTCCCTGGAGCACCACCGCCCTGCCACCCCACCCCTCGCCGGCCCCTACCTCACCCCACCGGAGCTCACCCCGACCCCAGCCACCTCGGCCACCATAGCCAGCACGGGGGCAACTCCCAACCACGGTAAGGCCCCCTCTTTCATTCTTTTTTTTACTTGTTTTGTTTTTTTAGTTTTAGCCCTTAGATCTATATTCTATGGTGTAGATTAGAAGCAGGGTAACTTTTCGGTTTAGCTCAGAAAACCGTCGGTTTTATTTCACTTATTCACTAGCCAGCAAGTTTCGGTTAGAACTTGGCCGTTTGTTCCTTGCGTTAGCAGCAAACACCCTCTTAGCCAATCAGTGAGCGCCACGTGTCTGTAGCAATTATTCTCTTTTTCTGTCTAGTTCCAAAAACAGCAAAGTTTCTGTTTTGTTTTGGCCATAACTTTTGGTTCCGAAGTCCAATGATAGTGATTCTTTTTTCAGTACCTCACAAATTTCCTGTAGTCTTTAAAAACATATAATTTGTCTATGTTTGAAATTTTCAAATTTGAATTAGATCAAATTTAGTTTAAAACTTGTTTTTCTTATTCCAGGAGTTTAAAAATAGCTTTTAATTTGATTCCTTTTGGTACTGATCACTAGTGATCTTATTTATTAGTGGTAAAAATGTCAGATTTAGTTGAGTATTTTAGCTCACTGTTTCTTGTGAAACAATTTCTGTTTCACCTCTTTTAGGATTTCGGCTAATTCCTTTTCTAGAATTGTTTTTAAAATATTTTCTTTATTATTTCAGAAATATTATTGTTTTGTTTATGGTAGTTATACAGTAGTTTTGCAACAAGTTTTTATTTTATTTGTTATCATGAAATCAATTCTAGTTCCTTAGTAACTTGCAATTGGTTTCCCCACTGTTTCAAATCCCGTTTGGGAATACTTTCAAAAAGTTTTGTGAAAAATATACTTTATTTTATCTTAGTTAGATTTATATCTTAGATCCTTGTTATTATTTTCTGTTGGACAAAAGTCATTTAGTGTTAGATGTAGTAGAGGACTCTCTAGTCTTATTTGAAGTTTCCTTCGGTTTCCTATTCGCTCTCTCTTTTGTTTTGAT
>NC_058520.1:269664337-269674337 GCF_904849725.1 Hordeum vulgare subsp. vulgare
CGACAACGACGACGACGATGACGACGGTGACGACCACGAAGACGATGACGACAGCCACAACAACAACAACCACAAGGAAGACGACCACGACGACGACAACAACAACAACAACAACAACAACGACGACAAAGATGTAAAGAACGACAATGACGAGAACAACGACAACAACGACAATAACAACAACAACAGCAATGACAACAGCGACAAGAATAGCAAAAACGCCAGCAATAACAACAACAACAACAACAACAACAACAACATAAACAACCACAATGACGACAACAACGACAACAACGACAACAACGACAACTATGATAGCCACAACAACAAAGATAACAAAAACGATGACAACAACATCGACAACAACAACACCAGTGACAACAACGATAAGGATGACGCCAACGACGAAAACAACTTCAACGACGAGAACAACGACAACAACGACAACAACAACCACAACGAGAATAGAGACAATAACAACAAAAACAACAACAATAACCACAACGACAACAGAGACAACGACGACGACAACAACAACAACAACAACAACAACAACAACAGCACCACCACCACCACCAACAACAACAACAATAACAAGGAAGAACACGATGACGATGACAAGAACAACAAGAACAACAACTACAACAGCATCAACAACAACAACAACAATAACAAATTACAACAACAACATAGCAACAACAACAACAGCAACAACAACAACAAAACAACAACAGTGACAGCAACAACAACAAGGACATCACCGACAACAACAACAACAACAACAATAATAAAAACAGCGAAGACGACAATAATGACGAAAACAACGACAATGATGAGAACAACGAGAACAACGACAACAACAACAATATCAACAATGAAAACAGCGACAAGGATGACAAAAGTGATAACAAAAACAACAATGAAGATGACGACAACGACGACAACAACAAGAATAAGAACAACAACAACATCAAAACAACAATAATAACAAAGGACGACAACGACGACGAGGACAACAACGACAATGACGAGAACAGCCAGAACAACGGCAACAACAAAAACAATGATAACAGTGACAACAACGACAACAACCTCATCAACGACAACAACAACTACAACAACAACGACAACCACGACGACGACGACAATAACAACAACAATGAAGACGATGATGACGATGAGGACGAGAACAACGACAACAACGATAACAACAACAATGACGAGAACAACGACAACAACGACAATAACAACAACAACAACAACAACCACACCAACAACAACAACAATAACAACAACAACAACAACAACAACAACAACAACGAAGACGACAATGACGACGACGACAACCATGATGAGGACAATGACGATGACGGCGACGACGACACTACTAGGAGAAGGGCTATAGATGATATAGACACTAATGACGGAGCAGACAAGTAGTGCGCCACTACTATATAACAGTGGCGCACCATGTGCAGGTGTGCCATTAGTGTGATGGACACTAATGGCGCACCACACACTCGGTGCGCCACTACTATAATTTTTTTTTTTTGCAGAAGTACTAATGGCGCACCGGGGCAGAGTGCGCCATTACTAGTTTAACTTGTAATGGCGCACCACTCACCCAGTGCGCCACTACTATATATATAATTTTTTTTTGCAAAACTACTAATGGCGCACCACCAGCTGGTGCGCCATTAGTAACCAGGGTTACTAATGGCGCATTGTAGGTGGTGCGCCATATATATATATATACACATATGCAAAACTACTAATGGTGCACCAGCTGAGCCCGTCTCCGCTTCCTACGGCCTCCCTGGGAACGGCGTGCCCGTCGCGCCCGTCTTCACGCCGCTGGCCAACCGGGCGCGCGCCGAGCCGCCGCCGCCGCCGTCTGCGCGGGCCAGGGGAGGCGGCACAAAGCCGGCCGACTTCGCCCTCCGCCGACGCCGACGGGGTCCGCCTCGACACCCCCGCCGTCCCCGCCCACCGCGTCATCCTCGTGAGTCAATTGCCCCCATCTTTCCTCCATTTTGCATGCTTTCATGAGTCGATTAGTTCAGTTCAGCCTTGGACTAGTTTACCTGCCCGCTGCAAGATTTGGCTAGGCTGGTCCCTGATTTGATTGAGAATTTGGGTGTCATTAGTCTGCACTACTGCTGTCAACAGGCCCAAAATTCCATTAGTCAGCGTTCTAATAGTATGTTAAGTTTCTTTTTTCCATGTGTTTTTTCAGCAGTGAGCACCATCTTCTTTGAACATATATGGATAGAATGTTCACACGTTTTATGTGAAGTATTATTAGAATTGAAATATATTTTTCTAATTAGCGAAGATGACACATGAGGCACGGGTGGCCAGCTTCTCCAATGTGACATCAGTCACCAGGGGTTGCACTGTAGTTCACTGTATTTGACTAATGAAAATGGTTTAAGGATATACGTTGCTGGCGGCTTGAAGCAAAACTGAGACTGCAACATTTTTCTTGTACTCATCAACATTTATGGGACATCTTTTTAGTTTTGGAATAGTAGGGTGAAACTAGGAACGTATATCCTGACAATAGCAAGAAGAGTGACCATACAGGTTTTGAAGAATCATTGAGTTTAGTGCCCCCATAAACCCTGTTTAGCTCCTGCCGTGAAGAACATATTAGTCGCCGACTCTGTAAACACAATTCACCCACCCAGAGGTCAGCGCAGCCCGACACAGTCCTCACCTCATGATTAGTGGGTGGAAAGGAACAAATAGAGATGTGTGTGTGTGTGTGTGTGCGTCCTATGGTAATCGAGGCGCCTGCACGGTGGCGATTTCAATCCGCTCCGCGGTTTGGGCCTATTTTTCGTTACATGCGCGCTGTTTGTCTACGGGGAGGGGAGTTTATGCATTGCGGTGTGGTTTTTTGCTTGTAGGATTTCGGTGATTTGACACCCGGCGTAGTGTTTGGGCGTAATGTGAAATGATCTCAGGAACAAGGATGGGGTAAATATGCGCACCAATTTGTTGTTTGGATGACGGTCATCATACCATATCGTAATATGTGAGCACGTAGCTATGAACTGAATTACAGAATTGGACAATAAATAAGTTTTGGGATCAATGCTATTTGGAGGAAGGGCATCACCACATGCCGGTGGTTGTTGAACCAGACCTGGTAATCACAGCCTTTTTTCTCTTCAGGGAACCATATTAATTCTGATAGAACAGTATTACAAGGTAGTGGCCTGGTGGTTGAAGAAGGTGTTGTCACTTGGCTTGCTTCCCATGCTTCCATTTCATTCGTATCAGATTCCTGACGTGTTGCTGCTTCTAGTTACGTCTTGGGCCATGAAATATCTGCTCGAAGCCCCTAGCCATTCTGTTTAGCATCGACAACGTGGGTCTAATGTGGGTTGTTCTTTAGTTACTTTCTATGGAATCTTATTGTGTCAGAGTAAACATATGGAAAAGGCTTACGACTTTTTTGATTCAAAGGAATTCTATAGGATTTCTGGAGGATTGAAATCCTTAGGAATGTTTCCTACGTAGGTCCTTTGATTCGTAGGATTGGATCTCATAGGAATTACTGGACAAGTGACAACGGTAATACCTCTTTTTTTCATGTTTTCTATGTATCGATTTATTGCACAGAAACAACATGCAACAACTTGGCTTTGGTTTTAATGTGTCTGCTCTTTCTATTTTGGACATTCTGATTCGGTTACTTTGCAGGTTCTTGCTTACACTGGGAATGAAGACGCTAAGAAGTTTTTCTTCAGTGGTGAAATAACACTGGACAGCATTAAGGTAATTTCTGAAAACATTCTTGCAAATTCAGTACCAGATTAGAAGTAAAATGGTAAGAGCATGGTCAACGGTTGCAAGAGAATATATTACCGTAGCAATATATAAGTCGACGAACGTGCTTTTGCTTTTTGTTATTTGTTTTGTGTTGTTCTTATTTATACCACTGTATATTTCTGCTTATACCGTGCTATATGTTGCTTCAGAAACTTGCATACCCATGTACATTCTATCATCTTTCGCCACACTAGCACTTGTGTGTAGAAGATGCTTTATGTAACCACTATAGGCATTCTCTTTTCGTCATTGCTGATGTTGTTGGGTAGGATGCTATCAAGTATCATTGTTAAAGAAAGTAAAATGCTCCTTAACAAAATCTTTCTACGTCTTGTAATACCCAGGAATTTGCTCAAGATTTCCTGGAGGACAAGCTCACACCATTCTACAAGTCTGACCCAGTACCTGAATCCGTGAGTCGAGAAGAATTATGCGATATCTACTTTCTGTGGCATGATTTACACAACAATGAGACATTTTTTGTGTTCCCATGCAGAATGATGAAGACGTCAAAGTTGTTGTTGGCAAGAGTGTGGATCAAATAGTTCTGGATGAGTCAAAAGATGTCCTTTTGGAGGTAAGTTCAATTATTTCCACGTAGATTTGAGAAGATAAAAATGTGTGTTGTCCATAATGCCGCATCATTTTGGACGCACATATATGCACCATGGTGTAGCCATTGTCAGTCACTGGAGCCTATCTACAACAAGCTGGCCAAGTTTCTCCATGGCATTGACTCCCTTGTAATAGCCAAAATGGACAGCACAAACAATGAGCATCCTCGTGCCAAGGTCTGTGTCGCTGTCTGTCGACTTCTTCAAACTGGATATTACTTGGTAGACTAGTCTGAGTCCCGGGCCATCAACAGTCACAGAACCTGTATATACATTGTATATGAAACAAAACAATGTTAATTACAAAACGTGTAGAAGTTATTTTAACATTTTCTTCACTTAAATGTGCAATTGCACTTGTTTATGGTGCACGGAAAGGGTAGATCCATTATCTGTCTGCTGCCATCTAGTATATGCTAAATGTATTTATTTCGCGCCTATTTATCCATATGCTACAGTGTGATGGTACAGTTTCTCTAACGGGCTAAAGATGTAAACCAACCTGTGCATAGCAAATTATTAATAGGCTATTGCCAGATTTGAATCACATGCTGTTGGGAGTTAGGACAAGTTAATTCGAGAAATAGGTCATATTTGGCAAGACAGATTTGGTTAGGTATATACGGTATGATTGAAGGAGCAGTTTTTTTAATTTTGGAAATGAAGCTGAAAATTGTACCAGAATATCTTAAGGTGTCCATAAATATGAAGCCAAATACAGTAGTTGTGCCCTTACTTTCTTCCAGGCATCCGATTTCCAAGAATAGCTTCCTCAAAACCCATTTCAGTTGGAAACAAAAAATAATAATGTTTGAATACAATCAGACTATGTTTGGTGTAGACAAGAATTTTCTCATGCATTATGTTTACATGACTTCAAGAAAAGAGACATAAGGGGTGTGTGGTGATCATTGTATGAAGGAAGGAAACCCAAGGTAATATTTGTTGCAACACAACTGTAAATCATACGCGACACATGCATTCAAAAATTACAAAGGACATATCATGTGTGCATAGTGATTATGAGAGAGGGAGGGCACAGAAGGACGACACGAGTGGTTTCCCCCATATAAACATGAATTCCGCCTATGTTGGACTTGACTAATGAGCACACACAGCAATCATTTTTTATGTTCGGTGGCAACGCATGGGCAATCGACTAGTAACCACATAGAAACGATATTGTTAACTATGACATCATGACAATCTTTGTTTAAGATGCTCAATGCATTCATTGTTGATAAAACTACAAGCACGGGAACATAGTTCATTGTTAACTATGATATCATGATAATTTTTTGATCGAATATTTTTAATACACATATGAGATTTTAAGAACTTGATCTGGTTCCACTTTCTTGACAAATTTGTGCAAAATGTTTTCAGGTACTCAACCTATTGATGCACATGGACATGATGACTCTTTAGCGTTTATGGACCAACCAACCTATAAGCATGGACCTTATTGTCTTGTAGACAATTTGGTGTTTCGAGTGTTTTGAAGCTTGCACTTTGTGCATGTAGATACAAACTTGTGTGTTCTGGACCATCTGAAGTCTCTCATAGTAACCAACGGTCCTTATCTTTTTGTGACTTGTGTGTTCTGGATGATTGTTAAGATGGTCAAAACTATGCTTCCTCTAGGTTAATTTGTTTGTCAACTTGCGTTCAATGTATGTGTTATAATTTTTTTTTCATTGTGGTGTAATATGTGTTTATCTTGAATCTTCTTGGGGTGTGAGGATAACAATTGAATATTTTTAGAGCTGGTAGTATAACCTGTGGCGCACCATGAGCTATACTAATGGCACACCTGGGAGGCATACTAATGGTGCACTTGGGAGGCATAGTAATCGCGCACCTCGGAGGCATACTAATGGCGCACCTGGGAGGCATACTAATGGCGCACCTGGGAGGCATACTAATGGCGCAGCATGAGATATACTAATGGCGCACTGCCTGGTGCGCCATTAGTATACCAGATACTAATGATGCACCTGTGGTGCGCCATTAGTAAAAAGTTCTAATGGCCTGATGCTAGTGCCGCACCTATAGTGCGCCATTAGTAGCGAAAACAGGTGCGCCACTAGCAGGCCTTTCCCTAGTAGTGCGACAACAACAACAACAACAACAACAACAACAACAACAACAACAACAAGAAGGACGACGACAACGACGACGAGGATGAAGACGATGACGACGACGACAATGACGACCACGAAGACGATGACGACAGCCACAACAACAACAACAACAACAACAACAACAACAACAACAACAACAACAACAACAAAAACAACAACAACGACGACGACACGACAACAACAATAATGAAAAGAACGACAATGACGAGAACAACGAAAACAACGACAACAACGACAACAACACCAACGACGACAGCAACAACAATAAGAACAACAAAAGCGCCAGGAACAACAATAACAACAACAACAACAACAACAGCAACAACAAGAACAACAACAACAATAACAAAAACAACCACAACGACGACAACAACGACGACAACAACGAGAACAACGACAACTACGACAGCAACAACAACAACGACAACAACATCGACAACAACAACACCAGCGACAACAACGATAAGGATGACGACAACAACGACAACAACGACAACAACGACAACGACGAGAACAATGACAACAACAACCACAACGAGAATAGAGACAATAACAACAACAACAACAACAACAACAACAACAACAATAACCACAATGACAATAGAGACAACAATGACGACAACAACAACAATAGCAACAACAAATACGACGACGACGACGACGACAACAACAACAACAACAACAACAACAACAACAACAAATAACAATAACAACACAACAATAACAACAACAACAAAAACAACAACAACTACAACGACAACAACAAAAACAACATCAAGAACAACAATATCAACAACAACAAAAACAACGAAGGCGGCGCCGACGACAACGACAACAACAACAAAAACAACAACAACAGCGACAACAACAACAACCACAACAACAAGGATGATGACAACAACGACATGGACGGCAACAACGACAATGACAAGAACAATGACAACAACCACAATAAAAACAACAAAAACAATGACAACAACAACAAGAACGAAAATAGCAACATCAACGACAACAGGAACAACAACGACAACATCGACAATGACAATAACGATATCAACGATAACAACAACAACAAAAACAAAGAAGACGACGACGACGACAATGATGAAGATAATGATGACGACTTTGACGACGACGACGTTGATGATGACGACCACGACTACAATAACAACAACCACAAGGACGACGACGACAACGATGACAACAACGACAATGAGGAGAACGACGAGAAGAATGATAACAACAATGACATTAAAAGCAACAGCGACAACAACAACAACAACAACCACACCTAACAACGACATCCATAAAAACAACACCAATAACAACAACAAGAGCAAGAACAAGAACAAGAACAACAACAACAACAACAACAACAATGAGGACGACGACGACGACGATGACGATGACAACAACAACAACAGAACAACCAGTAGCAGTAGCAACAACAACAACAACAACAACAACAACAACAACAACGACGAAAACGACGACTACGAAAACGATGATGACTACGATGACGAAGACGACAATGACGAGAACAGCGACAAGAACAAAAACAATGACAACAACGACAAGAACGACATCGATGACAACAACAACAAGAACAACAACAACAACAACAAAGACGAGGACGATTACAATGAGGACAAGGACGACAACTATGTCGATGACGACGACGAGTATGAAGACGACGATGAAAACCACCACAACAACAATAGACAACAACAACAACAACAACGACGACGACGACGATGACAACGAGGACAAGGACGACAACTATGTCGATGACGATGACGATTATGAAGACGATGATGAGAACCACCACCACCACCGCAACAATGACAACAACAAGAACAACAAGAACAACAACAACAACAATGACGACGACGACGACGACAACGATGACGGCGACGACAACATCGACAACAACAACAACAACGACAACAACAGCAAAAAACAACAACGAGGACGACGACGATGACGACCACAACAGCAACAACAACAACAAGTACAACAAGAAAAACAACACCAACAACGAAGGCGATGAGGACGACGACAACAAGAACAAGAACAACAACACCACCACCAACAACAACAAGAGGAAGAACAAGAAATACAACAACACCAACAACAACAACACCACCACCGGCACCACTACGACCACCACCACCAACAACAACAATGAGGACAACGACGACGACGATGACAACGACAACAACAACAACAGAAGCAACAACAGCAGCAGCAACAACAACAACAACGAGAACAACGACTACGAAAACGATGATGACTACGATGACGATGACGACAACGACGATAACAACGACAATGACAAGAACAACAACAAGAACAAAATCAACGCCAACAATGAGAACAACGACATCAACGACAACAACAACAAGAACAACAAGAACAATAGAAGAACAACAACAACGAAGATGAGAATGACGATGACAACGATGATGACGAGGACGACAGCAACAACAACAACAATAACAACAACAACAACAACAACAACAATAACAACAACAACAACGACGACGACGACGATGACAACGAGGACAAGGACGACAACTATGTGGATGACGACAACGAGTATGAAGACGACGATGACAACCACCACAACAACAATAGACAACAACAACAACAACGACGATGACAACGAGGACAAGGACGGCAACTATGTCGATGACAACGACGAGTATGAAGACGACGATGACAACCACCACCACCACCACCACCACTACAACCACCACCACCACCACAACAACAACAACAACAACTTCAACCACGATGACGACGACAATGACAAAAACAACGACAATGACGAGAACAATGACAACAATGACAACAACAAGAACAACAACAACAAAAACAAAAACAATAACGATAATAACGACAACAACGTCAAAAGGGACAACAACAACAACAACAACAACGAGGACAGCAACGACAACAATGATATCAACAACAATAACAACAACAACAAAAACAACAAAAAGAACAACGAAAAGAACAACAAGAACAACAACAACAATAACATGAATAGCAATGACGACGAGGACAATAACAATAACAAGAAACAACAACAGTAACTAAAATAGAACAACAACAACAACAATGACGACGACGACAACAACAACAACAACAACGACAATAACGAAGACAATGAAGATGATGATGACGATGCCGATGATAACAACGACAATAACAACAACAACAACCAAAACAACAATAGAAGCAGTAGCTGCAACCAGAACAAGAACAACAACAACAACGACGATGACGACGACGATGGCGACGACAACGATGACGGCGACGACAACGATGACAAAAACTACAATGACAAGAACAACGACGACAACAACAACGACAACAACAACAACATTGACTGCAACG
>NC_058520.1:269681837-269686837 GCF_904849725.1 Hordeum vulgare subsp. vulgare
GTTTTTGTTGTGGTTGTTTTTGTTGTTGTTGTAGTTGTTGTCATCGTCGTTGTTGTTGTCGTCTTTGTTGTTGTTGTTGTTTTTGTTGTTGCTGTTGTTGATGATGTGGTTGTTGATGTCGTTGTTGTCTCTGTAGTCATTGTTGTCGCTATTGTCGTCGTTGTTTTCGTTGTTCCAATCATTGTTGTTGTTGTCGTAGTTGTAGTCGTCGTCGTCGTGTTGTTGTTGTTGTTGTTGTTTTTGTCATTGTTGTTGTTGTTGTTGTGCTTGTTGTTGTTATTGTTGTTGTTGTTGTCATTGTTGGTGTTGTCGTTGTTGTTGTTGTTGTTGTTGTTGTTGTTGTTATATTCGTCGTAGTTCATCTTCGTTGTTTTTGTTGTTGTTGTTGTTGTCGTTGTTATCGTTGTTGTCGTTGTTGTTGTAGTCGCCGTGGTCATCATCGTTGTTGTTGTTGTTGTTGTTGTTGTTGTTGGTGTTGTTTTTGTTGTTGTTGTCATTCTTGTTGTTGTTGTTGTTGTTGTTGTTGTTGTCGTTGTCTTCGTCGTCGTGGTTATCGTTGATGTCGTTGTTGTTTTTGCGGTTGATGTCATTGTTGTAGTTGTTGTTATTGTCGTTGGTTTCGCTGTTGTCATTGTTATCGTTGTTGTTGTTGTTATTGTTTTTGTTTTCATTGTTCTCTTCATTGTCGTTGTTGTCGTCGTTTTTTCGTCTTCGTCGTCGTCGTCGTTTCCGTCGTCGTCGTCATCGTCGACATCGAAGTCGTCGTCGTCCTCTTCATCGTTGTTGTTGTTGTTGTTGTTGCTTTTGTGGTTGTTGTGGTTGTTGTTGTTGTTCTTGTCATTGTCTCTGTTAGTATCGTTGTCGTCTTCGTCATCGTAGTCATCATCGTTGTCGTCGTCGTAGTAGTTGTTGTTGGTGTTGTTGTTGTGGTTGCTGTTGTTCTTCTTCTTCTTCTTCTCCTTGTTGCAGTTGCTGCTTCTGTTGTTGTTGTTATTGTTGTTGTTGTTCTTGTCGTTGTCGTCGTCATCATCGTCGTCATCGTCATCATCGCCATCATTATCTTCATTGTCGTCGTCGTCGTTGTCATCATCGCCGTCATCATCTTCATTGTCGTCGTCATTGTCGTCGTCGTCATTGTTGTTGTTGTTGTTATTATTACCGTTGTTGATGTTGTTGTTGTTGTTGTCATTGTTTTTGGTGTTGTTGTTGTTGTTGTTGTTGTTGTTGTTATTGTTCTTGTTCTTGTTGCAGCTGCAGCTTCTGTTGTTGTTCTTGTTGTTGTTGTTGTTGATATTCTTGTTGTTGTTGTTGTTGTTGTTGTTGTTGTTGTTGTTGTTTGTAGTTGTTCTTGTTGCCGTTGCTATCGCTGTTGTTGCTGCTCTCGGCGTTGTAGTAGTAGTAGTAGTTGTTGTTGTTGTTCTCGTCATTGTCTATGTTGTCGTCGTCCTCGTTGTTGTTGTTCTCGTCATTGTTGTTTTTGTTGTTGTTGTAGTTGTTGTCATCGTCGTTGTTGTTGTCGTCTTTGTTGTTGTTGTTGTTTTTGTTGTTGCTGTTGTTGATGATGTGGTTGTTGATGTCGTTGTTGTCTCTGTAGTCATTGTTGTCGCTATTGTCGTCGTTGTTTTCGTTGTTCCAATCATTGTTGTTGTTGTCGTAGTTGTAGTCGTCGTCGTCGTGTTGTTGTTGTTGTTGTTGTTTTTGTCATTGTTGTTGTTGTTGTTGTGCTTGTTGTTGTTATTGTTGTTGTTGTTGTTGTCATTGTTGGTGTTGTTGTTGTTGTTGTTGTTGTTGTTGTTGTTGTTGTTATATTCGTCGTAGTTCATCTTCGTTGTTTTTGTTGTTGTTGTTGTTGTCGTTGTTATCGTTGTTGTCGTTGTTGTCGTAGTCGCCGTGGTCGTCATCGTTGTTGTTGTTGTTGTTGTTGTTGTTGTTGTTGTTGTTTTTGTTGTTGTCATTCTTGTTGTTGTTGTTGTTGTTGTTGTCGTTGTCTTCGTCATCGTGGTTATCGTTGATGTCGTTGTTGTTTTTGCGGTTGATGTCATTGTTGTAGTTGTTGTTATTATCGTTGGTTTCGCTGTTGTCATTGTTATCGTTGTTGTTGTTGTTATTGTTTTTGTTTTCATTGTTCTCTTCATTGTCGTTGTTGTCGTCGTTTTTTCGTCTTCGTCGTCGTCGTCGTTTCCGTCGTCGTCGTCATTGCCGACATCGAAGTCGTCGTCGTCCTCTTCGTCGTTGTTGTTGTTGTTGTTGTCGTCATGGTTGTCGTTGATGTCGTTATTGTTGTGGTCGTTAATGTCGTTGTTGTCATTGTTGTCGTTGTTGTCCTTGTTGTTATTGTTGTTGTCATTGTTGTTGTTGTTGTCGATGTTGTTGTTATTGTTAACGTTATCATTGTTCTCGTCATTTTCATTGTTGTCGTCGTTTTCGTCGTCGTCGTCGTCGTCATAGTCGATGTCGTTGTTTTATTGTTGTTGCTGTAGTTGTTGTTGTTAGTGTTGCTGCGGTTGTTGTTGTTGTTGGTGGTGGTGGTGGTGTTGTTGTTGTTGTTGTTGTTGTTGTTGTTTTTGTTGTTGCTGTTGTTGTCATTGTCATCGTCTTCGTTGGTGTTGTTGTTCTTGTTGTTGTTGTTGTTGTCAGTGTTCTTTTCATAGTTGTTGTTGTCGTCGTTTTCATCGTCGTCGTCGTCGTTGTCATCGTCGAGGTTCTTGTTCTTGTTGTTGTCGTTCTCGTTGTTGTTGTCCTTGTTATTGTTGTTGTTGTTGTCATTGTTGTTGACGTCGTTGTTGTTGTTGTTGTTGTTGTTGTTGTTGTTGTTGTTATTGTTGTTGTTGTTGTTGTTGTTGACGTTGTTGTCGCTGTTGTCGTTAATGTCATTGTTGTCATTGTTGTTGTTATCGTTCTTGTCGTTGTTTTCGTGATTGTCGGCGTCGTCATCGTCGTCATCGTTGATGTCGTTGTTGTCGTTGTTGTCGCTATTGTCGTTGTTGTTGTTGTTATCGTTGTTGTGGTTGTTCGCATCATTGTCGTTGTTGTCGTAGTTGTCGTCGTTGTAGTAGTAGTCGTGTCATCGTCGTCGTCATCGACATTGTTGTTGTCGTCGTTGTTGTTGTTGGTGTTCTTGTTGTTGCTGATGTCATTGTTGTTGTTTTGATGTTGTTGTCCTCGTCGTTGTCTTCGTTGTCTTCATCATCGTTGTTGTTGTTCTTGTTGTTGTTGTTGTTTTTGTTTTTGTTGTTGTCGTCATCGCCGCCTTCATCATCGTCGTCGTCGTCATTGTTGTTGTCGTCGTGGCCGCCTTAATCATCGTCGTCGGCGTCATTGTTGTTGTTGTCGTCGTCGTCATTGTCGTCATCGTGCTTGTTCTTGTTGTTCTTGTTGTTGTCGTTGTTGTTGTTGTTGTTGTTGTTGTTGTTGTTGTTGTTGTTGTTGTTGTTGTTGTTGTGGTTGTTGTTGTTGTCGTTGTCGTTGTTGTCGTCGTCGTCATCGTCATCATCGTCGTCATCGTCTTCATTGTCATCGTTACTGTCCTCGTCGTGGTTGTCGTTATTATTGTCTTCGTTATTATCGTCGTCGTCGTCATCGTCATCATCGTTGTCATCATCTTCATTGTCCTCGTCGTTGTTATTATTGTCGTTGCTGTTGCTTCTATTGATGTTGTTGTTGACGTCATTGTCGTCGTCGTTGTTGTTGTTGTTGTTGTTGTTGTTGTTGTTGTTGTTGTTATTGTTGTTGTTGTCGTTGTTGTCGTCGTTGTCTTTGTCGTCGTCAACGTCTTCATTGTCGTCCTCGTCGTCGTCGTCGTTGCTGTTGTTGTTGTTGTTGTTTTGGTTGTGGTTTTTGTTTTTGTTGTTTTCGTTGTTCTTGTTGTTGTTGTTGTTGTTGTTCTTCTTGTTCTTGTTGTCGTCGTCGTCGTCTTCGTTGTTGTTGTTGTTTTTCTTGTTGTTGTTGTTGTGGTCATTGTCGTCGTCGTCGTTGTTTTTTGTTGTTGTTGTTGTTGTTGCTGCTGAAGCTGTTGTTGTTGTTGTTGTTGTTGTTGTTGTTGTTGTTCTTGTTGTCGTTGTCATTGTTGTCGTCGTCGTCGTCATCGTCATCATCATCGTCGTCGTCTTCATTGTCGTCGTTATTGTCCTCGTCACGGTTGTCGTTATTATTGTCGTCGTTATTATCATCGTCGTGGTCATCGTCATCATCGTTGTCATGATCTTCATTGTCGTCGTTTTTGTTGTTGTTCTGGTTTCAATTGTTATTGCTGTTGTTCTTGTTCTTGTTCTTGTTCTTGTTGTTGTTGTCGTCGTCGTCTTCGCTTTTCATGTTGTTGTTCTTGTTGTTCTGTTAATTGTTTCTGTTGTCGTGGTTGTGACGTCGCTATTGTTCTTGTCTTCATTGACGTCGCTATTGTTGTTGTCGTGGTTGTGGTTGATATCTTCGTTGTTCTTGTTTTCGTCATTGTCGTCGTCGTCTTCGTTGTTCTTGTTTTCATCATTGTCGTCGTCGTCGTCTTTGTCATCGTCGTCGTTGTCATTCTTGTTGTTATCGTTCTTATGGTTGTTCTCGTCATTGTCGTTGTTGTCGTCGCTGTCGTCGTTATTATTGTGGCTGTTGTTGTTGTTGTTTTTGTTTTTGTTGTAGTTGGTGTTGTTGTCGTCGTCGTTGTCGTCATTGTTGTTGTTGTTGTTGTTGTTGTTGTTGTTGTTGTTGTTGTTGTTGTCGTAGTTGTCGTAGTTGTCGTCGTAGTCGTCGTCAATGTCTTCATTGTCGTCGTCGTTGTCGTCGTTCTTGCTTTTATTGTTGTTGTTGTTGTTGTGGTTGTTGTTTTCGTTGTTCTTGTTGTTGGTGTTGTTGTTCTTCTTCTTGTTGTTGTTGTCGTCGTCGTCTTCATTGTTGTTGTTGTTTTCTTGTTGTTGTTGTTGTTGTTGTGGTCATCGTCGTCGTCATCGTTGTTTTTTGTTGTTGTTGTTGTTGTTGTTGTTATTCTCATCATTGTCGTTGTTGTCATCGTC
>NC_058520.1:269694337-269706837 GCF_904849725.1 Hordeum vulgare subsp. vulgare
CTGTTGTCATTGTTTTTGTTGTTTTTATTGTCGTTTTTGTCGTGGTTCTTGTCATGGTCGTTGTTTTCGTCATTGTCGTTGTCGTCATCATGCTTGTTGTTGTTGTTGTTGTTCTTGTTGTTGTTCTTGTTGTTTTTTTTGTCGTTGTCGTTGTCGTCGGCGCCGCCTTCGTTGTTTTTGTTGTTTTTGTTGTTGTTGTTGATGTTGTTTTTGTTGTTCTCGTTGTAGTTGTTGTTATTGTTCTGTTGTTGTTGTTATTTGTTGTTGTTGTTGTTGTCGTCGTTGTCATCGTCGTCTTCCTTGTGGTTGTTGTTGTTGTTCTTTGTAACATCCCAATTTTCCTAATTGGGAATGTTTTACATTGTAGCTAAGCATCTATGCATGTTGATTGAAATAAATTTAGCATTTGAATTTCTTTCGTCTTTTCGATTTGCATTCCCATTTTTCCTCGCGCGAGAAATGCCCGGAGAAAACTCTCTTGCATGCAAGAGAGAGAGCGGAGGAAAATGACACTCCAAAAGTGCAGGCAATTTTGGAAATGTTGGAGCCAAGAAAACCCAAAGTTCTTTTGCAAAAATAATTGCAAAAAGAAATAAAGCAAATTGGGAATTTCTGAAAAAACATTTTTAGAAAGTTTTTATTTTGGCTTTAAAAAAATGTTATTCGGGTAGAGATTCTTTTTCTGATTTTTTTTATATATAATACCATATATAGATATTTTGATTTATTTTCTTTTTTAGCTTTTATATTTTCTGTTTTGGAAATGTTAGATAATAGGAAAGGTAATATTTTTTTTAGCACCCGCACCTGGGCGCTAGATAGCCGGGCCGAGATCCCCACTTCCGTGGGATCCGAGATCCCTAGAAGGCGGCCGCCCGCCCCTCCCTTTCCCTCCCTCCTCTCACTGCCCAAGGGCCCCACCGCCCGAAGCCTTCTCCTCACCGTCACCTTTCTCCTACCTCCCTCCTCCTTCCTTGTTTTCTTCTCCCAGTACCGAAACCGAGCCGCACCACCTCGTGATTTCTTCCCCGTTTCTCCCTCTCCCTTCCTTATCTCTCCCTCTCCCAGGCCTATATAACCAGCCCCTCGGCCACCCCGTTCCCAACCCTAGCCGCCGCACCACCGCCGGAGCAGCAGCAGCAGCAAGGCTGCACCACTTCGGCCGCCCTGGGAGCGCCCCCCCCCCCCGAGCCCCCTTCGCTCCACCTCCGCCTCCCCTCGGAGGAGGACCCCGCCGCCGCCTCCCCCGAAGCCCTCCACCGCCCCGGGGCCCCCTCCCTCGCCGGCCAGCCCCTTCTCACCGGAGCAACCCACTGCGCAGCCACGGTAGCCCTCCCCTCTCTCTATTATTTCATGTCTTCTTTTCTTAGTCGTTAGATATTAGATATAGGGCCTAGATTAGATCACTAGTACCTCTTCGGTCTAAATCAGAAAACCATTGGGTTTTTTTGTCACTTATGAATTAACCGGCGAACTTTGCTAGCCTTAGGCCGTTTGCCCGTAGCGTTCCAACAAACACCCCCGCAGCCAATAGCATCAGGACACGTGTACCTCTCTTTTTAGCACTAGTAGTTCTATAATTTTCTGTCTATATTACAAAAACGGAAACTTTAAATTTTGTTTTGGCCACAACATTGATTCTTTTTCCAGTAGCTTAAAAATTTCCTGTAGTTTTTAAAAACATATAATTTGTGTATGTTTGAAATTCTTAAACATAAGTTAGAGCAGAGTTAGTTTAAACCTTGTTTTGCCTATTCCAGGATTTTGAAAAATGATTTTGAGTTGATTCTTTTTGCTACGGCTTTCTAGTGACAAAATCTTCCGGTGGTAGAAGTTTCAGAATTTTTAAGATATTTTTACTGGTGTTTTCAATACAAACAAGTTTCTGCCATACCGGCGCGTGTTAAATTCCATTGCTTAGACTTTTGCAAATCAATACTTGTGATGATATTTTTACTTGTGGCTTGATGGAAGTGCTTATGGTGTGCTTTGTGTTTGTATCGGTAGATCATCCGGAGTGCGAAGCGTGTTACTTAGAGACGCTCGAGCAAGACAACTATCATCAAGGCAAGTCATCTTTGATCATGTTATTTTACCTATGTTTTCGATGCATGGTAGATCACCTACTTTGCACAATTTTGCATGCTGCCTAGGTACTTGGAAACTTTAGCATAAGATGTAGTATCATGTGGTAGGAACACAACACCCCGATACTTGGCCCCGGGACGAAAATTTCTTAATGCTATGCTTGAGTAGACGGGTTATCGGTTAAGTGTATACCACGAGTGATGCGAGGTTGATATAATAATCAAGACCGGACGAAGACAAGATTTTCAAGACCTCAGACGCAATGCAACTCTGGGTGAAGGACGGTTGATCGGCTCCCTGGAGAACCCAGTGGATGCCCGGGATGCTGGAGAGGCCATGTCATCCTGCGGAAAGCTTCACGCAGGCTCAAAGGGACGGACGGATATTTTCAAGACTCAAGGCGTACCTGCACAGCCACAAGTCATTATGGGCTCTGGCTTGGTTGGACAACGCGGCGACTCTGGACAGGCGGTGCTAGCAGATGTAGACGAACGGTAGGAATGGATGGGCACCGACAGGGATTCAGAGGGACCCGTTGAAAGACCATGTTTTGATCATCCTGTCTTCAAACACCCTGCAGTGCGAGGACATACCCGGAGGCGATCTAATCTTGTGGGGAATGTGTGCAAAACTCTGCAGAGTGCCCAACCTAATCGATTAGTCGTGTCCACGATCATGGACAACTTGAGCCGAAGGCATTGAATTTCCCCTGAACTCTCGACACAACTTAATAATGATGTGGGTGTTAACAACTATTCGGGTACGAGAATTGGTTGGCGGAACCATCTCGTTAACAACAAACATTGTAGAAATATTTTGCTTTCAACCCCTTTTGTTGTAGGATAAAACTGGCTTTATGCACAATTTAGCCCCACCGGCCAAATATGCATGTAGAGATAGTTGATTATTATTTTACTCCTCTCTTTGATGACTTGCCGGCATATTCAATATGCTGACCTACACGGCTGCAACGTATCATGTTGTAGAGTACTTTTCCGACCAGGAGTGAGGCTACGATCTACGCTCAGCGACATGCCCTTGGAGTCGGATGGACTCGTCTACCTGATGCTTCCGCTTAGTCTTCGTTAGATAATCTCATGAGTTGGCCTTCAGCCACTTTATTGTACTCCTTTATTGTAATAAAGTACTCTTTATGAGATTTCGATTAATAATGCTGTGTGATTGCACTCTTGAATATATACATTATGTATTGTGTGTGTACCAGCATGATCTTGGGATGGTACGGAAACACCAGAGGCTTGACTCGTCTTGAGTCTGGTCACTACAGAAATGGTATTCAGAGCACACGCTGATCTTAGGACGTAACCTCTAGGAATGGAAAAGCCTTAGGAAGAAAACTATTTTCTCTTCTGTCTATAAATCTTCTATTTCCTCTTCTGATCATTTCTGACTTCTCTCCGATTTTCCAATGTTTAGATGGCCACCTTCATCCCTGTTAAGTTCACGGAGTTTTGCCAGCCTGACACCACTATGCCGTTCGGAAAAGAGCTGGTGCAGATCACCAAGGACTTGAGGATTGCTCTACCGACTATCACAGGGAAGCCAACTTCGACTTACCCGGAGGATTCACGCTATAGGATCGAGGTGCACATTCCCGGAAGGACATTCCAACCGCGCACTGAGCCGATGGATTTCAAGTTCATCGCACCCAACTGGATTCTCGGAAGGGACATGGCGATCCATTGTGCACTCGGACATATCAAGGATGAATACAGAGGTTGCCCTATTTCTCCAGACCTATTCGCCGTATCCCAGATAAATGAAGACGGAGATATCATCTCAAGCAAGACCAAGGACCCTCTCTTGTCTTATGCCCAGACCTTGGAGAAGCACAGCGGAGCTCTGGAGTATCACGCGATCAAGGACGCCAGGAAGATCAAGCAACTGTCACTCCGCGAGCTTGGACTTGAAGATGCAGCCCGGGAAGCCCACTATGAACATGAACTGGAGGTGAAGGACTTTCTGGAGCGGATCAAGAAGCTGAAGACTCGAGTTGCATACCTGGAGGAGGAACTGTACATGGGCGAGAACTTTCATCCCGAAGGAGACGTAGCCCCCATGATCAGCAATGAAGAGGACTATGAAGAAAGCTCCATCGAAGGACCCGACACCATGCTATTCTGAGGAGGACACTTAGACTAGACCACCAAGTTTACTTTATCGTTTTACGTTTTAGGCAGATGTTTAGGATTATCGAATTTTGTATCCTCGTGTGAACCTTTGTGATGATTGAATAAAATGTGTGGTGTGATACTTGTTTGTTGCATTCATATGGGTAGTGTAATTACTCTTAGACCATTGTTCTATGCTAATCTCACCACTCTACAAACATCAGATGCCTCCGAGACGCGCCCCTGAGTCCAACTTTCCGCCGGAACTCACTCAGTTGATCCAGCAACAAAACACCCTGATGCAGCTGATCATCCAGAACCAGAACAACAACAACAACCATCATCCACCCCAGGCTAACAACCTCACCCGTTTTCTGAGGTTGAACCCTCCAACTTTCTCCAGCAGCATTGAGCCCATTGTGGCAGATGATTGGCTCCGCAAGATGGAGCGTGAACTCATCACCGCTGGTTGTTCAGAAGCTGAGAAGGTGCGCTTTGCCGCGCATCAACTTGAAGGCCCTGTAGCTGCTTGGTGGGAGAATTACACCACCACTTATCCCATTGCTGGAGTCACTTGGGAGCAATTCAAGCAAGGCTTCCGCACCGCACATGTCTCAGCTGGTGCAATAAGTCTGAAGAAGTGTGAGTTTCGCAACTTACGCCAGGGGAATCTCACTATGGCCCAGTACGTTGATGAATTCAGCATGCTCGCCCGTTATGCACCTGGAGATGTGACCGATGATGCGGCCAAGCAGGAAAAGTTCTTGGAAGGACTAAATGATGAGCTGAGCATTCAGTTGACTGTAGCCACCTTCAACAACTATCAGGAGCTGGTTGATAAGGCCCTCATCTTGGAGGGGAAACATTAGCAGATGGAAAACTGCAAGCGAAAGTATGGGGTTGGAAAGTTCAACTCCGGCACTCAGCAGAAGCCTTGCTACACCCCCTATTCAGGGAATACCGGGACTGGATCCGGTAAGTTTGGAGGACACGTTCAGCATAACCACCCGGTGCACAACCATGGAGGCCACAACCATGGAGGAAATGGGAACCACCGCCACAACAGCAACTTCAAGAATGGCGGTACTGGCACTCAGCAGCATTCAGCTCCAGCTCAGAAGGATCTGACTCACATCACTTGCTTCAAGTGTCAGAAGACGGGACACTATGCCACTGATTGTCCCCAGAACAAGCAGGGAAATGGAAACGGCAACGGCAACGGCAACTCTGCAGCAAAGAAGCCCAATCCTTTCCCTCGAGTTCAGGTGAACCACATTGATGTTGAAGAGGTCTATGATCACCCTGATACTGTGGTTGGTAAGTTCTTGCTAAATTCACATCCAGTATTGGTACTTTTTGATTCTGGTGCAACGCATTCATTCATATCAAGGGTAGTTGTGGAAAAGTATAGTTTGCCAACTAGAACCCTCAGCCAACCTATTAAGGTCAGTTCCCCAGGAGGCATGATGACAGCCGGGATAGGATGCCATGCTTTGAGTCTCAACATCGGGAACCATAATTTTCCCACCGACCTCGTCATATTAGAGTCCCAGGGATTGGATGTAATCCTAGGCATGGATTGGTTGGCCAAGTATGAAGGGAATATTGATTGTGCCCTTAAGTCTATTTTGCTCACCACCCCCGAGCAGAAGCGGATTAAGTACGTGTCTCAGCGCCCGACACGGAGTAAGCGAGTAAACTCTCTCACGGGAGTAGTCCAGGAGGAAGTACCGATTGTACAGGAGTACCCAGATGTATTTCCGGAGGAATTGCCGGGCATGCCACCCGATAGAGAGGTTGAATTCTTGATTGAGCTATTACCCGGAACAGCCCCGATATCTAAGATACCTTATCGGATGCCCGCAAATGACTTGATAGAAATCAAGAAGCAAATTAAGGAGTTATTGGACAAAGGGTATATTCGCCCAAGTTCTTCACCTTGGGGAGCCCCAGTGCTCTTGGTTGAAAAGAAGGACAAGTCCTCGAGAATGGTTGTCGATTATCGTGCATTGAACGATGTGACCATCAAGAACAAGCACCCCTTGCCGATGATCAACGATCTGTTCGATCAGTAAGTTGGAGCTCGCGCATTCTCAAAGATCGATCTTCGATCCGGGTATCATCAGTTGAAGATTCGTGAACAGGATATACCCAAGACAACCTTCACCACTCGGTACGGCTTGTATGAGTACACGGTCATGTCATCTGGACTGACTAATGCTCCAGCATATTTTATGAATCTGATGAATAAGGTATTTATGGAATACTTGGACAAGTTTCTCGTGGTGTTCATCGATGACATACTGATATTCTCCAAGAACGAAGAGGAACACAAGGAACATCTGCGTCTAGTTTTGGAGAAGCTTCGAGAGCACAAGCTATATGCAAAGTTCAGCAAATATGAGTTTTTGTTGAAGGAAGTCGTATTCCTCGGACACGTCATCTCAGGAGAAGGAATAACAGTGGACCCTGCCAAGGTCGCAGCAGTCACCGAATGGGTAGCACCCACTTCAGTCAAGGAGATCCGCAGTTTCCTCGGACTTGCCGGATATTACCGGAGGTTCATTGAGAATTTCTCAAAGATTGCCAAGCCCATGACAGAGTTGTTGAAGAAGGAATCCAAGTATATTTGGACCGAGGAATGTGAAACCAGTTTTCAAGAGCTGAAGAAGCGTCTTGTTACAGCCCCAGTGCTGATATTGCCGAACATTCGGAAGGATTTCCAGGTTTACTGTGACGCTTCTCGTCAAGGACTCGGAGGAGTGCTCATGCAAGAAGGCAAAGTTGTAGCCTATGCATCCAGACAGCTCAGACCTCATGAGTTGAATTATGCCACCCATGACTTGGAACTAGCAGCCGTAGTGCACGCTCTCAAGACTTGGAGACATTTCCTCATCAGAAATAGTTGTGATGTTTACACTGATCACAAGAGCCTGAAATATATCTTCACGCAGAAGGAGTTGAACCTCAGACAGAGGCGATGGCTAGAGTTGATCAAGGACTATGACATGAGATTGCATTATCACCCAGGCAAGGCAAATGTTGTAGCCGATGCGTTGAGCCGCAAGAGTTATGTGAACACACTCACAGCCGGAGGATTACCCCAGGAGTTAGTCGATGACTCCGAGAGCTCAAATTGGAAATAATTCCAAGAGGATTTGTTGCCACTCTGGAAATTCAGTCCACTTTGACAAAAAAGATCCGCGAAGCACAGAAATCAGACAAGGAGATAGCTGAGATTAAGCAGAAAATGGAAGACGGGAAGGCTAAAGGTTTTCATGAGGATGAACACGGAACTTTATGGTTTGAGGATCGCATCTATGTTCCCAATGATCCCGAACTCAGGAAGTTGATACTTCAGGAGGCCCATGATTCCCCGTACTCCATACACCCCGGCAACACCAAGATGTATTTGGATCTGAAAGAAAGTTTCTGGTGGACAGGAATGAAGAAAGACATGGCCGAGTTTGTAGCAATATGCGATGTTTGTCAGCGAGTAAAAGCCGAGCATCAGAAGCCAGCAGGTTTGCTCCAACCTCTGCCGATACCCGAATGGAAGTGGGAAAAGCTTGGTATGGACTTCATCACAGGATTACCCAGGACCCGTTCTGGCTATGATTCTATTTGGGTTGTGGTCGATCGTTTGACCAAGGTAGCTCACTTCATTCTAGTGAAGACTACTTACACGAGTGCCAAGCTGGCCAAGATATACATGACGAGGATCGTATGTCTGCACGGAGTACCGAAGAGCATTGTGTCCGCTAGAGGGACTCAGTTCACACTCAAAATTTTGGCACCAAATGCATGAAACCTTGGGAACGAGATTGGAATTCAGTACAGCTTTTCACCCGCAGACAGATGGACAGACCGAGAGAGTCAATCAAATTCTGGAAGACATGTTGAGAGCTTGCGCACTAGACTATGGGTCTAGTTGGGATGACAATTTACCGTATGCCGAGTTCTCATACAACAACAGCTACCAAACCAGTCTGAAGATGGCCCCTTTCGAAGCTCTATACGGAAGGAGGTGCAGGACACCGTTGATGTGGGATGGAGTTGGAGACCGACAACTTTTTGGTCCCGACCTTATCCGAGATTCTGAAGAGAAGGTCAAGCTTATTCATGACCGACTCAAGATAGCTCAGTCCAGGAAGAAGAGTTATGCCGACAGCAAACGCAAGGAAGTAACGTATGAAGTGGGAGACCGAGCATATCTTCGGGTGTCTCCACTTCGAGGAATCAAGAGATTCGGTGTGAAAGGAAAATTAGCACCACGTTTTATTGGCCCCTACAAAATTCTTGAACGTAGAGGCGAAGTTGCATACAAACTGGAACTGCCGGAAGGATTGTCCGGAGTTCATGATGTCTTCCATGTTTCCTAGTTGAAGAAATGCCACGCTGAGATGGCCGATATTCCGTTGAGAGATACAGTGCCCCTAGAGGCCATACAGCTTGAAAGTGATCTGACGTATGAGGAGAAACCCGTCAGGATTCTCGAGACTGCCAACAGAGTTACCCGCAGCAAGATCATCAAGTTCTGCAAGGTGTTGTGGAGCCACCACACCGAGGAAGAAGCCACCTGGGAACGAGAAGAGGATCTTGGTCGAGACCACCCGCACCTATTTTCTAGCCAACTCGAATCTCGAGGGCGAGATTCATCTTAAGGTGGGTAGGTATGTAACATCCCAATTTTCCTAATTGGGAATGTTTTACATTGTAGCTAAGCATCTATGCATGTTGATTGAAATAAATTTAGCATTTGAATTTCTTTCGTCTTTTTGATTTGCATTCCCATTTTTCCTCGCGCGAGAAATGCCCGGAGGAAACTCTCTTGCACGCAAGAGAGAGAGCGGAGGAAAATGACACTCCAAAAGTGGAGGCAATTTTTGAAATGTTGGAGCCAAGAAAACCCAAAGTTCTTTTGCAAAAATAATTGCAAAAAGAAATAAAGCAAATTGGGAATTTCTTAAAAAACATTTTTTAAAAAGTTTTTATTTTGGCTTTAAAAAAATGTTATTCGGGTAGAGATTCTTTTTCTGATTTTTTTGATATATAATACCATATATAGATATTTTGATTTATTTTCTTTTTTAGCTTTTATATTTTCTGTTTTGGAAAGGTTAGATAATAGGAAAGGTAATATTTTTTTTTAGCAGCCGTCCCTGGGCGCTAGATAGCCGGGCCGAGATCCCCACTTCCCTGGGATCCGAGATCGCTAGAAGGCGGTCGCCCACCCCTACCTTTCCCTCCCTCCCCTCACTGCCCAAGGGCCCCACCGCCCGAAGCCTTCTCCCTCCCCGTCACCTTTCTCCTACCTCCCTCCTCCTTCCTTGTTTTCTTCTCACAGTACCGAAACCGAGCCGCACCACCTCGGGATTTCTTCCCCGTTTCTCCCTCTCCCTTCCTTATCTCTCCCTCTCCCTGGCCTATATAACCAGCCCCTCGGCCACCCCGTTCCCAACCCTAGCCGCCGCCGCCGCGCGAAGCCGCCGCACCACCGCCGGAGGAGCAGCAGCAGCAATGCTACACCACTTCGGCCGCCCTGGGAGCGCCCCCCCCGAGCCCCCTTCGCTCCACCGCCGCCTCCCCTCGGAGGAGGACCCTACCTCCGCCTCCCCCGAAGCCCTCCACCGCCCCGGAGCCCCCCTCCCTCGCTGGCCAGCCCCTTCTTGCCGGAGCAACCCACTGCCTAGCCACGATAGCCCTCCCCTCTCTCTATTATTTCATGTCTTCTTTTCTTAGCCGTTAGATATTACATATAGGACCTAGATTAGATCACTGGTACCTCTTCGGTCTAAATCAGAAAACCAGTGGGTTTTTTTGTCACTTATGAATTAACCGGCGAACTTTGCTAGCCTTAGGCCGTTTGCCCGTAGCGTTCCAACAAACACCCCCGCAGCCAATAGCATCAGGACACGTGTACCTCTCTTTTTAGCACTAGTAGTTCTATAATTTTCTGTCTATATTACAAAAACAGAAACTTTCAATTTTGTTTTGCCCACAATGTTTTATCTCTAAGTCCAATGACATTGATTCTTTTTCCAGTAGCTCAAAAATTTCCTGTAGTTTTTAAAAACATATAATTTGTCTATGTTTGAAATTTGTAATCATAAGTTAGAGCAGATTTAGTTTAAACCTTGTTTTGCCTATTCCAGGAGTTTGAAAAATGATTTTGAGTTGATTCTTTTTTCTACTGCTTTCGAGTGACAACATCTTACTGTGGTAGAAGTTTCAGAATCTGTAAAGTATTTTTACTGTTGTTTTCAACAGAAACAAGTTTCTGCCATACCGGCGCGTGTTAAATTCCTTTGCTTAGACTTTTGCAAATCAATACTTGTGATGATATTTTTAGTTGTGGCTTGATGGAAGTGCTTATGGTGTGCTTTGTGTTTGTATCGGTAGATCACCCGGAGTGCGAAGTGTGTTACTTAGAGACGCTCGAGCAAGACAACTATCATCAAGGCAAGTCATCTTTGATCATGTTATTTTACCTATGTTTTCGATGCATGGTAGATCACCTACTTTGCCCAATCTTGCATGCTTCCTAGGTACTTGGAAACTTTAGCATAAGATGTAGTATCAATTGGTAGGAACACAACATCCCGATACTTGGCCCCGGGACGGTTGATCGGCTCCTTGGAGAACCCAGTGGATGCCCGGGATGCTGGAGAGGCCATGTCATCCTGCGGAAAGCTTCACCCAGACTCAAAGGGACGGACGGATATTTTCAAGACTCAAGGCTTACCTGCACAGCCACAAGTCATTATGGGCTCTGGCTTGGTTGGACAACGCGGCGACTCTGGACAGGCGGTGCTAGCAGATGTAGACGAACGGTAGGAATGGATGGGCACCGACAGGGATTCAGAGGGACCCGTTGAAAGACCATGTATTGATCATCCGGTCTTCAAACACCCTGCAGTGCGAGGACAAACCCGGAGGCGATCAAATCTTGTGGGGAATGTGTGCAAAACTCTACAGAGTGCCCAACCTAATCGATTAGCCGTGTCCACAGTCATGTACAACTTGAGCTGAAGGCATTGAATTTCCCCTGAACTCTCGGCACAACTTAATAATGATGTGGGTGTTAACAACTATTCGGGTACGAGAATTGGTTGGCGGAACCATCTCGTTAACAACAAACATTGTAGTAATATTTTGCTTTCAACCCCTTTTGTTGTAGGATAAAACTGGCTTTATGCAAAACTTAGCCCCACCGGCCAAATATGCATGTAGAGATAGTTGATTATTATTTTACTCCTCTCTTTGATGACTTGCCGGCATATTCAATATGCTGACCTACACGGCTGCAACGTATCATGTTGCAGAGTACTTTTCCGACCAGGAGTGAGGCTACGATCTACGCTCAGCGACATGCCCTTGGAGTCGGATGGACTCGTCTACCTGATGCTTCCGCTTAGTCTTCGTTAGATAATCTCATGAGTTGGCCTTCAGCCACTTTATTGTACTCCTTTATTGTAATAAAGTAATCTTTATGAGATTTCGATTAATAAAGTTGTGTGATTGCACTCTTGAATATATACATTATGTACTGTGTGTGTACCAGCATGATCTTGGGATGGTACGGAAACACCAGAGGCTTGACTCGTCTTGAGTCGGGTCGCTACATTCTTCTTGTTGTTGTTGTTGTTGTTGTCGTTGATGTCGTTGTTGTCGTTGTTGGCGTTGTTTTCATTCTTGTCGTTGTTCTCATCATTGTCGTTGTTATCGCCGTTGTCGTCGTCGTCATCGTAGTCATCGTCGTTTTCATAGTTGTCGTTCTCGTCGTTGTCGTTGTTGTTGTTGTTGATGTTGCTGTTGCTTCTATTGTTATTGTCATCGTCGTCGTCGTCGTCCTCATTTTTGTTGTCGTTGTTGTTGTTGATGATGTTGGTGGTGGTGGTGGTGGTGGTGGTTTTGTTGTTGGTGTTCTTGTTCTTTATCTTGCTCTTGTTTTTGTTGGTGGTGGTGTTGTTGTTCTTGTTCCTGTTGTCGTCTTCGTCGTCGCCTTCGTCGTTGTTGTTGTTTTTCTTGTTGTACTTGTTGTTGTTGTTGTTGTTGTTGTTGTTGTGGTCTTCATCGTCGTCGTCCTCATTGTTGTTTTTTTGTTGTTGTTGTCATTGTTGTTGATGTTGTCATCGTCGTCGTCGTTGTCGTCTTCGTCGTCGTCGTCGTTGTTGTTCTTGTTGTTGTTGTTGTTGTTGTTGTTGTTGTTGTCGTCGTCGTTGATGTCGTTGTTGTCGTTGTTGTCGTTGTTTTTGTTCTTGTCGTTGTTCTCGTCAT
>NC_058520.1:269711837-269721837 GCF_904849725.1 Hordeum vulgare subsp. vulgare
TTGTAATTGTTGTAGTTGTGGATGTCGTCATTGTCGTCGTCGTTGTCGTCGTCGTCATTGTTATCGTCGTCGTCGTCGTTGTAGTCGTCGTCGTCGTCTGTAGCGACCCGACTCAAAACGAGTCAAGCCTCTCTGTTTCTGTGCCATCCCTGGATCAGTATGCTGGCACACACAGTACATCAATGTATATATCAAAGTGCAATCACATGTAAATAGCGTAAAACTGATATATACCTTAAATATCTCGGCGGAAACAGTCAAGGGACTAGAGTCCCAATAAACACCAACGGCAAGTTGAGTGTAGACCGTAACCCTGAATCGTACTCTTACTCGTCGAAGAAAAATATCTGCAACATAAGACGTTGCAGCCGTGTAGGTCAGCATATTGAATATGCCGGCAAGTCACATAAGAGAGGGGTGAAAAGTAAACATCTATACTATATGCATATATGGCAGGTGGGGCTATAAGTATTTAGCGAAAAGCAAGTTTTCTCCTACATCAAGAGAGGGCTAGAAGCAAAATGTTACTACATTGTTGGTTGTTAACGAGATGGTTCCACCAACCAATTCTCGTACCCATGTTGTCGATAATACCCACACCAATATTAATATTTGTGTTGAGAATTTCAGATAACTTCAGTTCCTTTGGCTCAAGTTGTCCATGACCGTGGACACGGCTAATCGATTAGGTTTGAGTACTCTACTGTGTTTTGCACACGTTCCCCACAAGATTTGATCGCCTCCGGGTTTGTCCTCGCACTTCAGGGTGTTTGAAGACCGGATGATCAAAACATGGTCTTTCAACGGGTCCCTCTGAATCCCTGTCGGTGCCCATCCATTCCTACCGTTCTTCTACATCTGCTAGCACCGCCTGTCCAGAGTCGCTGCGTTGTCCAACCAAGCAAGAGCCCATAATGACTTGTGGCTGTGTAGGTAAGCCTTGGGTCATGAAAATATCCGTCCGTCTCTTTGAGCCTGGGTGAAGCTTTCCGCAGGATGTCATGGCCTCTCCAGCATCCCGGGTCATCCACTGAGTTCTCCAGGGAGTCGATCACCCGTCCTTCACCCAGAGTTGCATTGCGTCTGAGGTCTTGAAAATCTTGTCTTAACCGGTCTTGATTATTTAATCGACCTCGCATCACTCGTGTTATGCACTCAACCGAAATCACATCTACCCAAGCATAGCAATATGAATTTTGTCGTCCCGGGGCCAAGTATCGGGGTTGTTGTGTGCCTACCACATGATACTACAACCTTTACTAAAATTTCCAAGTACCTAAGCAGCATGCAATTGGGCATAGGATGGTAGAACTACGATGCATAAAACATAGGTGATAGTATGATCAAAATGACTTGCGTGGTATTACTTGATGAAGATAGTCGCTCTCAAAATCCTGCTAAATCTACTCGCCACACTCCGAGCAATCTATCGTAAACGAATAGCATTCAATAAACATTCATGCCAAAAAGGAAGAACAAAAAGAACATAAGAACAAAACATGTCTTTGTGCAAAATAACAACAAACTAAGGTTTAATAAAAAAATAGGTTCTAAGTGTGTTGTGAAGTGAAGGTGCATGAATGAGATCAAAAGAGTTAATGAACGAGGAACCATTGCTATATAAGCTCGACTTGCATACACTATGGGAGATGATCAAAAAATTTGGGAGAACAACATGAATGTTGTTTGACAAATAGTATAAGACATAAGAATTTATTTGTAGAAAGAATTTCTTGAAATGGAGCACTACAACGCAAGTTATAGCGAATTGAAGTATGAATTAAATTTGCATTAAAAAGGTCAAGAGAAGTTGAACTGAAGTACGATGGTGATGTACAAAAATATATGACATGACTGTTTAGGGGTGAAATGAATCAATTGAAAAGGTGGTACGATTTGCAAGATAAGATCAAATGAATGTTCGAATACAAATTTGAATCGCTCAAATTTGTAAGGTTCAAAGGTCAAAACTAATGATGCTATTGGATATAGTAGATCAATATGAGCGTGTAGAAAAAAGAATTACTAGATTTGAAATAGGGGATCAAAAGATACAAATACTTCAATATAACATTTAGTCGGCTTAGAACGATGTGAACACTTTTGGGCACTAATAGATAAATCTGATTAGATCAAAATTATAAGTTGAAAAGTTAAAACTAATGATACAAACGGGAAGATTACTTTGATACGAATCCGACGCAATTGGATTCATCTAAAACGGAGTTACGGATAAAAAGATATGATAAAAAGAAGTTTGAATATGAATATGAACAAATTTAGAAATTTGAAAATTTAAAAAAGTTGATATGATAGGTTCACAGGATAGGTGGGATCAATACGAAACTTTAGGCGTTGGTTTCATCTAATTCGGATAAACGAATAAAAAGTATTGGCTATTTGAAAAATCAGGGCCAAGCTGTTTTACGGAAGAAAAGTGCTATGTCTAAAAGAATTCTAGTACTAATGTGTAAATACGAAGACTAATTAATATATCTAATTACTCTACCGTATACTAGTGTAGGAATAGTAGTCTAGAAATAATAAACTACGAGAGTAAAAAAATACGAAGAAAAATACCTTTAGAATGCAGAGTAAGAATTAATTCCAATGAGGAGACGACTTCCAGAAATCCCGCCAAAGAGAAGGAAAAAATATTTTTATTTAATAAATCTAGTTAAACCAAAAGATTGATTTAACCCGAAATAGATGATTTTTGGATGCTCCTATGGGTCTATACTTATAGGTGGAAGGGAGGTCTAATGGTCCATAGATAGGCAATGTGGGACTAAACATATACGTAACGTGGAGATCAAAGAAACAAAGCCTCTCATGGGCGAGGTAAAGGTTCCGCCGGCCGCAAGAGGCGATTCATGCGAGCCGTGCCTTTTTTTTTGAACAATGTTTTTTTCTTTTTTCTTTTTTTAAAAAAAATGTGAAGAAAACGTAAAAAACGAAAATAGAGAGAACATTTTATATAGGCATATTATATACCAAAATTTTCAGAATAAAAATTTGTAAAACATGAACATATTTTCAAAACCAAAAAAAATACCTTTTTAAAAAAATTATTTTTTTGCAATAACTTTAAAATGAAAAGGAATTTGAATTTCAAATAAATTGCACATACTTAAAATTTGAATCAAGACATAGTCTCTGATTATGGAGGGTCATTTTCCTCCTGTCGTTTGATTTTTTGTTAATCAGAGGGTTTTGAAAATATTCAAACTCAAAATTGAAAAGGGATTCAAAATAGAAAATTTTGGGAAAGTCATTTTATTCCCTCTCATTTTTTTTGAGAAGTTTCAAATTCCACTCATGTTTCAATCACTCAAACAAACAAACAATCAATCTAATAATTATATTAACATTCCAAAATTTATAATTTTGGGCTGTTACAAACTACCACACTTAAAATGAATCTCGTCCTCGAGATTCGAAGAGGCTAGAAAGAAAAGTTTATGGTTTGGGGGGGTCTTCTAACAAATATAGTCTCCTGCAATGTGGGGTGCTACCACACTTAAAATGAGAGTTACTAGTCGCTCAAATTTTTAACAATCCTCTGGGGTCTTGGCATCTCGCTCGTCACATTCTTCATGGTAACTTCTTTGGTGAAGTTCTTCCATTATATTCATAATGTTTCCATCAAAATCGAGGGTTCTTCTGTTGATATAAGATTCTTCCGTCACTGGGTCTTCTTAACTGACAAGTCTCGTGACCATTCCAAATAACCTATCGATGATTCTCATGGTGGTCTACCATTTGTGGTTGTCCTGCAGAGAGAGGGGTCTTGTCTTCATCCTCACCGTAATATTTCCTACGCGTGACAACAAGTGCCATGTACATGGGCTTTCATTATACCATTCTAAGGCTCAAACAAAAGCTTCAAAGGACGTCGTCTCTCACTATGGGTAAGTCTCTTACATTTACCTTTCCGAATAGCAAGAGAATGACAATAGTAAGTCGTCATGGTGGCCAGCCATGTCGCACTGAAATCATTACCTTGTATAAGGCTTAGTGAATCTCGTATTCCAACACTTGGACATCCTCACAAGCATTGCAGAGTTTCTCTTGTCCACGAACGAAGTTCGGATAAATCCAATGATTCTGCAAGCTGAACAAACATCTATCGTTTCTTCACAACTCTCAGGTTTTCGTATGCTCCTAAGAAAACGTTTGCTGAAACAAGTTTCCTTCTCCAAAAAGATAGTACTTGATCCTTGTTAGTCTCGGGGATTGTAGGTTTCAGGCATACTTGGGGTAAATGTGACACGCCGCTGGGTAGTGGGTGGTTCCTTCACACAAGAAACAAGTCACCTGACTAGTTGGGCATTCCTCAGCTGGGTGATTTTCTTCACAATGAGTGCATCCATCCTTGTGTTCCTCCTGGGTGTGTCCTATTTCTCCACATATCTTGCATGCCCAAGTATTCTCCTTCGGATTATCATAGCACTTCCGAATGAGACGGGATCTTAACAGAGTCTTCTTGAATTCGTCCCAAGTTTCTGCTCCACTAAATCCTTGTATGGCATGGTGCATTTTCCACCAGATTGCAGCACTTTGTGTAAAGTACTGAAGAGCGTGTTCCACTTCATACTTCCTTGAGATCAAGTTGCTCCCGAAGTGGTTCTCCATGTTCTGAATCCATATTTCAGCCTCCGACTGGGTCATTGCTCCAGAGACTACAAGTCCAGCTTCATACTCCATCTGTTAGGGTTGAGGTTTTGGGGATGAGACGGGTAAGAGAGGGAGGGAGATACACACAATACAAACAATATTTTTGAGAATAGGTTTTATTTGTGGCCGTCGGAAAACACACACCAATGACGGCTCACAAATCATCGCATCTAACGTGGGTACATAACAGGGGTTTGGACTTCTAATGGTCATATAAGTATTCAAACGCTTCAGGGTCTTCGAATTCTTCAGGTCTTGAGAGTCTTCAATTGGTGTAGTTTCAATTCTTCAAACGCGTGGTGAAATCCTCTTTACTTTGAAGTGGGAGTCGGTTGATCCTTCACGTGGTCAAAGGGGTAAGGGTATTGTCTAACTATTTGAGGTGAGAGGGAACATTCGATGAAATCAGAAGAGATGAGAAGTAAAAGGTGTTGTTGAAAATAAATTTTTTGAGAGATCCTTTCCTAAGAAATTTCCTATTTCTAGGGTCATGTCCTACAGTCAACATGTGCTCTGATACCATTTCTGTAGCGACCCGACTCAAAACGAGTCAAGCCTCTGCGTTTCTGTGCCATCCCTGGATCAGTATGCTGGCACACACAGTACATCAATGTCTATATCAAAGTGCAATCACATGTAAATAGCGTAAAACTGATATATACCTTAAATATCTTAGCGGAAACAGTCAAGGGAGTGGAGTCCCAATAAACACCAACGGCAAGTTGAGTGTAGACCATAACCCTGAATCGTACTCTTACTCGTCGAAGAAAAGTATCTGCAACATAAGACGTTGCAGCCATGTAGGTCAGCATATTGAATATGTCGGCAAGTCACATAAGAGAGGGGTGAAAAGTAATCATCTATACTATATGCATATATGGCGGGTGGGGCTATAAGTTTTTAGCGAAAAACAAGTATTCTCCTACATCAAGAGATGGCTAAAAGCATAATGTTACTACATTGTTGGTTGTTAACGAGATGGTTCCACCAACCAATTCTCGTACCCATGTTGTCAATAATTACCGTCATCAAATATATTTAATGGTGTTGAGAAATCCAGATAACTTCAGTTCCTTTGGCTCAAGTTGTCCATGACCATGGACACGGCTAATCGATTAGGTTTGGGTACTCTGTAGAGTTTTGCACACGTTCCCCACAAGATTTGATCGCCTCCGATTATGTCCTCGCACTTCAGGGTGTTTGAAGACCGGATGATCAAAACATGGTCTTTCAACGGGTCCCTCTGAATCCCTGTCGGTGCCCATCCATTCCTACCGTTCTTCTACATCTGCTAGCACCGCCTGTCCAGAGTCGCCGCGTTGTCCAACCAAGCTAGAGCCCATAATGACTTGTGGCTGTGCAGGTAAGCCTTTGGTCTTGAAAATATCCATCCGTCTCTTTGAGCTTGGGTGAAGCTTTCCGTAGGATGTCATGGCCTCTCCAGCATCCTGGGTCATCCACTGGGTTCTCCACGGAGCCGATCAACCGTCCTTCACCCAGAGTTGCATTGCGTCTGAGGTCTTGAAAATCTTTTCTTAACCGGTCTTGATTATTAAATCAAGCTCGCATCACTCGTGTTATGCACTCAACCGAATTCCCGTCTACTCAAGCATAGCAATATGAAATTTTTCGTCCCGGGGCCAAGTCTCGGGGTTGTTGTGTGCCTACCACATGATACTACAATCTATACTAAAATTTCCAAGTACCTACTCAGCATGCAATTGGGCATAGGATGGTAGAACTATGATGCATAAAACATAGGTGATAGTATGATCAAAGTGACTTGCCTGGTATTACTTGATGAAGATAGTCGCTCTCAAAATCCTGATAATTCTACTCACCACACTCCGAGCAGTCTATCGTAAACAAATAGCATTCAATAAACATTCTTGCCAAAAAGGAAGAACCAAGAGAACATAAGAACAAAGCATGTCTTGGTACAAAATAACAACGTACTAAGGTTTAATAAAAAATTATAGGGCCTTATGGTGTTGTAAAAAGTACGATGAAAGGGGTCAACTCAAAAGAGACAAAGGATGATCAACTATCGCTATATAAGCTCGACTTGCATACACTATGGGAGATGATGAAAAATATTGGGAGAACAACATGAATGTTGTTTGACAAATAGTATAAGGCATAAGAATTTATTTGTAGAAATAATTTCTTGAAATGGAGCACTACAACGCAAGTTATAGCGAATTGAAGTATGAATTAAATTTGCATTAAAAAGGTCAAGAGAAGTTGAACTGAAGTACGATGGTTATGTCCAAAAATATATGACATGAGTGTTTAGGGGTGAAATGAATCAATTGAAAAGGTGGTACGATTTGCAAGATAAGATCAAATGAATGTTCGAATACAAATTTGAATCGCTCAAATTTGTAAGGTTCAAAGGTCGAAACTAATGATGCTATTGAATATAGTAGATCAATATGAGCGTGTAGAAAAAAGAATTACTAGATTTGAAATAGCAGATCAAAAGATACAAATACTTCAATATAACATTTAATCGGCTTAGAACGATGTGAACACTTTTGGGCACTAATAGATAAATCTGATTTGATCAAAATTATAAGTTGACAAGTTAGAACTAATGATACAAACAGGAAGATTACTTTGATACGAATCTGACGCAATTGGATTCATCTAAAACGGAGCTACGGATAAAAAGATATGATCAAAAGAAGTTTGAATATGAATATGAACAAATTTCGAAATTTGAAAATTTCAAAAAGCTGATATGATAGGTTCACTGAGTAGGTGGGATCAAGACGAAACTCTAGGCGTTGGTTTCATCTAATTCGGATAAAAGAGTAAAAAGTTATGGCTATTTGAAAAATCAGGGCCAAGCTGTTTCACGGAAGAAAAGTGCTACGTCTAAAAGAATTCTAGTACTAATGTGTTAATACGAAGACTAATTAATATATCTAATTACTCTACCGTATACTAGTGTAGGAATACTAGTCTAGAAATAATAAACTACGGGAGTACAAAAAATACGAAGAAAAATACCTTTAGAATGCAGAGTAAGAATTAATTCCAATGAGGAGACGACTTCGAGAAATCCCACCGAAGAGAAAAAAATATTTTTATTTAATAAATCTAGTTAAACCAAAAGATTGATTTAAGCCGAAATAGATGATTTTTGGATGCTCCTATGGGTCTATATTTATAGGTGAAAGGGAGGTGTAAAGGTCCATAGATAAACAATGTGGGACTAAACATATACGTAATATAGGGAAACTAGAAAAAAGAAGTAAAAAGGTGCATCATGGGCCAAAGGAATCGGCCGGCCGCGCACACAGCGCACGCACACGTGCTGGCTGGATCATGAGCTTTTTTTTCAAATTTGTTTTTTTTTTGCGAACTAAGAAAAAAAATTTAAACAAAGAAGAAAAACGTATAAATGAAAAAGAAAGAACATTTTATATAAACATATTATATATCAAAAATTTCAGAATAAAATTTTCTAAAACATGAACATATTTTTAAAACCAAAAAAAATACTTTTTAAAAAAATTATTTTTTTGCAATAACTTTAAAATGAAAAGGAATTTGAATTTCAAATAAATTGCAAATACTTAAAATTTGAATCAAGACATAGTCTCTGATTTTGGAGGGTCATTTTCCTCCTCTCGTTTGATTTTTTTTAATCAAAGGGTTTTGAAAATATTCAAACTCAAAATTGAAAAGGGATTCAAAATAGAAAATTTTGGGAAAGTCATTTTATTCCCTCTCATTTTTTTGAGAAGTTTCAAATTTCACTCAAGTTTCAATCACTCAAATAAACAAACAAACAATCAATCTAATCATTATATTTACATTCCAAAATTTATAATTTTGGGATGTTACATCTTGTTGTTGTTGTTGTTGTTGTTGTTGTTGTTGTTGTTGTTGTTGTCGTTTTTGTCGTTGTTGTTGTTATTGTCGTTCTTGTCGTTGTTCTCATCACTATCATTGTCGTCGTTTCTGTCGTCGTCGTCGTCGTCGTGGTTGTTGTTGTTGTTGTTATTGTTGTTGTTGTTGTTGTTGTTGTTTATGTCGTCGTCGTTGTTGTCGTCAGCGTCGTCGTCGTGGTTGTTGTTGTTTTTGTTGTTGTTGTTGTTGTTGTTGTTGTTGTTGTTGCTGTTGATGTTGTTCTCGTCGTCGTCGTCTTCGTTGTTGTTGTTGTTGTTGTTGTTATTGTTCTTGTTGTTGTTGTTGTTGTTGTTCTTGTTGTTCTTGTCGTTATTGTCACTTTTGTCGTGAATGTTGTTGTTGTCATTGTTGTTGTTGTTATCGTTCTTCTCATTGTTCTCGTCATTGTCGTCGTTGTCGTTGGTGTCGTCGTTGTCGTCGTCGTCGTCATCGTCGTCATCATCATCGTCATCATCATCGGCGTCGTCGTCATCGTGATCGTCATCTTTGTTGTTTTTGTTGTTATTGATGTCGTTGATATCGTTATTGTCGTTATTGGCGGGGAGAGGTGACGTGAAGAGCAGAGCTAACGACAACAACGACAATAACGATATCAACGACATCAATAACAACAAAAATAACAAAGATGGCGATAACGATGACGACGACGCCGACGATGATGACGATGATGATGACGTCGATGACGACGACGACTACAACAACAAAAACAACAACCATAACAACGACGACGACAACGATGACATCAACGACAATGACGAGAACAACGAGAAGAACGATAACAACAACAACAACAATGACAACAACGACATTAACGACAACAGTGAAAATAACGACAACAACAACAACAACAACAACAACAACAACAACGAAGACGACGACGACGACAACAACAACAACAACAACAACAACAACAACAACAACAACAACAACAACCACGACGACGACCATGACGACAGAGACGACAACAATGACAACAGCAACAACAACAACAAGAAGAACGACAATAACGACAATAACGACAATAACAACAAGAACGACAAAAACGACAACAACGACAATAACGACAATAACGACAACAACGACAATAACGACAATAACAACAAGAACGATAAAAACGACAACAGCAACAACAACAACAACAACAACAACAACAACGATGACAAAATAAACAACAATGGCAACAACAACAACGACAACAACAATGACGACGACGACGACAATGACGACGGCGACAAGGACGAGAACAACGACAACAACGACAACAACAATAACAACGACAACAACAACAACAACAACAATAATAACAACAACAACAACAACAACAACAATAACAAGAACAACAACAACGACAACGACAACAACGGCAACAACAATATCAACGACAACAACAAGAACAACAAAA
>NC_058520.1:269729337-269731837 GCF_904849725.1 Hordeum vulgare subsp. vulgare
CAGCGGTTTTATTCCACTTACTCAATTAGCCAGCAAGTTTTGCTTAGCCTCGGCCGTTTGCTCCGAGCGTTGCAACAAACGCACCCCTCGGCCTATAGCAACATGCCACGTGTACCCTCCTTTTAGTACTAGTTAGCTTTATATTTTCTGTCTAAATTGCACAAACAGAAAAGTTTCTGTTTTGTTTTGGCCACAACTTTTGATCCCGAAGTCCAATGATAGTGATTCTTTTTCCAGTAGCTCACAAATTTCCTTTAGTTTTGAAAAACATATAATTTGTCTATGTTAGACATTTTCAAATATAAGTTAGATCAGATTTCGTTTAAACCTTGTTTTGCCTATTCCAGGAGTTTAAAAATAGCTTTTAATTTGATTCCTTTTGGTACTGATCACTAGTGATCTTATTTAGCAGTGGTACAAATTTCAGATTTATTTAAGTATTTTAGCCCACTGTTTCATGTGAAACAATTTCTGTTTCACCTCTTTTAGGAGTTCGGCTAATTTCCTTTTCTACTTTTGTTTTAAAATATTTTCTTTATTATTGCAGAAACATTATTGTTTTGTTTCTGTTAGTTAAACAGTAGTTTTGCAACAAGTTTTTATTTTAGTTTTATTTGTTTTCATGAAATCAATTCTGGTTCCTTAGTAACTTGCAATTGGTTTCCGCATTGTTTCAAATCCCGTTTGGGGAATACTTTCAAAAAGTTTTGTGAAAAATACTTTATTTTATCTTAGTTAAACTTATATCTTAGTCCCTTGTTATTATTTTCTGTTAGACAAAAACTATTTAGTGTTTGACGTAGTAGAAGACTCCCTAGTCTTATTTGAAGTTTATTTCGGAATTCCTATTCGCTCTCTCTCTTGTTTTGATTGTTAGAATGATTGCTAGTATGGGTGCTTATGTGAATGATATGTTTGTTATATAGATTTCAACGGAGAGTGACGAGTAGTCTATCAAGTTATTTTCTCGAGAAATTCTTCTTCATCAACATCACCAGGCAAGTCACTTTGATCATACTATCACCTATGTTTTATGCATCATAGTTCTACCATCCTATGCCCAATTGCATGTTGTTTAGGTACTTGGAAATTTTAGTATAGATTGTAGTATCATGTGGTAGGCACACAACAACCCCGATACTTGGCCCCGGGACGACAAATTTCATATTGCTATGCTTGAGTAGACGGGATTTCGGTTGAGTGCATAACACGAGTGATGCGAGGTTGATTAAATAATCAAGACCGGTTAAGACAAGATTTTCAAGACCTCGGACGCAATGCAACACTGGGTGAAGGACGGTTGATCGGCTCCCTGGGGAACCCAGTGGATGCCCGGGATGCTGGGGACGGCCATGACATCCTGCGGAAAGCTTCACCCAGGCTCAAAGAGACGGACGGATATTTTCAAGACCCAAGGCTTACCTGCACAGCCACAAGTCATTATGGGCTCTGGCTTGGTTGGACAACGCGGCGACTCTGGACAGGCGGTGCTAGCAGATGTAGAAGAACGGTAGGAATGGATGGGCACCGACAGGGATTCAGAGGGACCCGTTGAGAGACCATGTTTTGATCATCCGGTCTTCAAACACCCTGAAGTGCGAGGACATACACGGAGGCGATCAAATCTTGTGGGGAACGTGTGCAAAACTCTGCAGAGTACTCAAACCTAATCGATTAGCCGTGTCCACGGTCATGGACAACTTGAGCCAAAGGAACTGAAGTTATCTGGATTTCTCAACACCATTATAGATATTTGATGAGGGTAATTATTGACAACTCGGGTACGAGAATTGGTTGGTGGAACCATCTCTTCAACAACCAACAATGTAGTAACATTTTGCTTTTAGCCCTCTCTTGATGTAGGAGAAAACTTGCTTTTCGCTAAAAACTTATAGCCCCACCTGCCATATATGCATATAGTATAGATGATTTCTTTTCACCCCTCTCTTATGTGACTGGCCGGCATATTCAATACGCTGACCTACACGGCTGCAACGTCTTATGTTGCAGATATTTTTCTTCGACGAGTAAGAGTACGATTCAGGGTTACGGTCTACACTCAACTTGCCGATGCTGTTTATTGGGACTCCACTCCCTTGACTGCTTCCGCTGAGATATTTAAGGTATATATCAGTTTTACGCTATTTACATGTGATTGCACTTTGATATATACATTGATGTACTGTGTGTGCCAGCATACTGATCCAGGGATGGCACAGAAACACATAGGCTTGACTCATTTTGAGTCGGGTCGCTACAACGACAACAACAACAACAACAACAACAACAACAACAACAACGACAACAACAACAAAAACAACAACAACAACAACAACACCAACAACGACGACGACGACGACAAGGACGGCGGCGGCGGCGAATATGACGACGACAACTACGACGACGAAGACGACCACAACTACGACAACAACGACAATGACGGGAACAACGACAACAACGACGACAATAGCGACAACAACGACAAGAGCGACAGCAAAGA